>NC_084616.1:691464-731858 GCF_033978795.1 Nerophis ophidion
TATGTATCAAGATGATACAGCTCTTGTCGACAATATGTATCATGATGATACAGCTCTTGTCGACAATATGTATCAAGATGATACAGCTCCTGTCGACAATATGTATCAAGATGATACAGCTCCTGTGACAATATGTATCAAGATGATACAGCTCCTGTCGACAATATGTATCAAGATGATACAGCTCTTGTCGACAATATGTATCAAGATGATACAGCTCCTGTCGACAATATGTATCAAGATGATACAGCTCCTGTCGACAATATGTATCAAGATGATACAGCTCCTGTCGACAATATGTATCAAGATGATACAGCTCTTGTCGACAATATGTATCAAGATGATACAGCTCCTGTCGACAATATGTATCAAGATGATACAGCTCCTGTCGACAATATGTATCAAGATGATACAGCTCCTGTCGACAATATGTATCAAGATGATACAGCTGTCGACAATGTACAAGATGAACAGTCCTGTCGACAATATGTATCAAGATGATACAGCTCCTGTCGACAATATGTATCAAGATGATACAGCTCCTGTCGACAATATGTATCAAGATGATACAGCTCCTGTCGACAATATGTATCAAGATGATACAGCTCCTGTCGACAATATGTATCAAGATGATACAGCTCCTGTCGACAATATGTATCAAGATGATACAGCTCCTGTCGACAATATGTATCAAGATGATACAGCTCCTGTCGACAATATGTATCAAGATGATACAGCTCCTGTCGACAATATGTATCAAGATGATACAGCTCCTGTCGACAATATGTATCAAGATGATACAGCTCCTGTCGACAATATGTATCAAGATGATACAGCTCCTGTCGACAATATGTATCAAGATGATACAGCTCCTGTCGACAATATGTATCAAGATGATACAGCTCCTGTCGACAATATGTATCAAGATGATACAGCTCCTGTCGACAATATGTATCAAGATGATACAGCTCCTGTCGACAATATGTATCAAGATGATACAGCTCCTGTCGACAATATGTATCAAGATGATACAGCTCCTGTCGACAATATGTATCAAGATGATACAGCTCCTGTCGACAATATGTATCAAGATGATACAGCTCCTGTCGACAATATGTATCAAGATGATACAGCTCCTGTCGACAATATGTATCAAGATGATACAGCTCTGTCGACAATATGTATCAAGATGATACAGCTCCTGTCGACAATATGTATCAAGATGATACAGCTCCTGTCGACAATATGTATCAAGATGATACAGCTCCTGTCGACAATATGTATCAAGATGATACAGCTCCTGTCGACAATATGTATCAAGATGATACAGCTCCTGTCGACAATATGTATCAAGATGATACAGCTCCTGTCGACAATATGTATCAAGATGATACAGCTCCTGTCGACAATATGTATCAAGATGATACAGCTCCTGTCGACAATATGTATCAAGATGATACAGCTCCTGTCGACAATATGTATCAAGATGATACAGCTCCTGTCGACAATATGTATCAAGATGATACAGCTCCTGTCGACAATATGTATCAAGATGATACAGCTCCTGTCGACAATATGTATCAAGATGATACAGCTCCTGTCGACAATATGTATCAAGATGATACAGCTCCTGTCGACAATATGTATCAAGATGATACAGCTCCTGTCGACAATATGTATCAAGATGATACAGCTCCTGTCGACAATATGTATCAAGATGATACAGCTCCTGTCGACAATATGTATCAAGATGATACAGCTCCTGTCGACAATATGTATCAAGATGATACAGCTCCTGTCGACAATATGTATCAAGATGATACAGCTCCTGTCGACAATATGTATCAAGATGATACAGCTCCTGTCGACAATATGTATCAAGATGATACAGCTCCTGTCGACAATATGTATCAAGATGATACAGCTCCTGTCGACAATATGTATCAAGATGATACAGCTCCTGTCGACAATATGTATCAAGATGATACAGCTCCTGTCGACAATATGTATCAAGATGATACAGCTCCTGTCGACAATATGTATCAAGATGATACAGCTCCTGTCGACAATATGTATCAAGATGATACAGCTCCTGTCGACAATATGTATCAAGATGATACAGCTCCTGTCGACAATATGTATCAAGATGATACAGCTCCTGTCGACAATATGTATCAAGATGATACAGCTCCTGTCGACAATATGTATCAAGATGATACAGCTCCTGTCGACAATATGTATCAAGATGATACAGCTCTGTCGACAATATGTATCAAGATGATACAGCTCCTGTCGACAATATGTATCAAGATGATACAGCTCCTGTCGACAATATGTATCAAGATGATACAGCTCCTGTCGACAATATGTATCAAGATGATACAGCTCCTGTCGACAATATGTATCAAGATGATACAGCTCCTGTCGACAATATGTATCAAGATGATACAGCTCCTGTCGACAATATGTATCAAGATGATACAGCTCCTGTCGACAATATGTATCAAGATGATACAGCTCCTGTCGACAATATGTATCAAGATGATACAGCTCCTGTCGACAATATGTATCAAGATGATACAGCTCCTGTCGACAATATGTATCAAGATGATACAGCTCCTGTCGACAATATGTATCAAGATGATACAGCTCCTGTCGACAATATGTATCAAGATGATACAGCTCCTGTCGACAATATGTATCAAGATGATACAGCTCCTGTCGACAATATGTATCAAGATGATACAGCTCCTGTCGACAATATGTATCAAGATGATACAGCTCCTTGTCGACAATATGTATCAAGATGATACAGCTCCTGTCGACAATATGTATCAAGATGATACAGCTCCTGTCGACAATATGTATCAAGATGATACAGCTCTTGTCGACAATATGTATCAAGATGATACAGCTCCTGTCGACAATATGTATCAAGATGATACAGCTCCTGTCGACAATATGTATCAAGATGATACAGCTCCTGTCGACAATATGTATCAAGATGATACAACTCTTGTCGACAATATGTATCAAGATGATACAGCTCCTGTCGACAATATGTATCAAGATGATACAGCTCTTGTCGACAATATGTATCAAGATGATACAGCTCCTGTCGACAATATGTATCAAGATGATACAGCTCCTGTCGACAATATGTATCAAGATGATACAGCTTTTGTCGACAATATGTATCAAGATGATACAGCTCTTGTCGACAATATGTATCAAGATGATACAGCTCTTGTCGACAATATGTATCAAGATGATACAGCTCCTGTCGACAATATGTATCAAGATGATACAGCTTTGTCGACAATATGTATCAAGATGATACAGCTCTTGTCGACAATATGTATCAAGATGATACAGCTCTTGTCGACAATATGTATCAAGATGATACAGCTCCTGTCGACAATATGTATCAAGATGATACAGCTCCTGTGACAATATGTATCAAGATGATACAGCTCTTGTCGACAATATGTATCAAGATGATACAGCTCCTGTCGACAATATGTATCAAGATGATACAGCTCCTGTGACAATATGTATCAAGATGATACAGCTCCTGTCGACAATATGTATCAAGATGATACAGCTCCTGTCGACAATATGTATCAAGATGATACAGCTCCTGTGACAATATGTATCAAGATGATACAGCTCCTGTCGACAATATGTATCAAGATGATACAGCTCTTGTCGACAATATGTATCAAGATGATACAGCTCCTGTCGACAATATGTATCAAGATGATACAGCTCTTGTCGACAATATGTATCAAGATGATACAGCTCTTGTCGACAATATGTATCAAGATGATACAGCTCCTGTCAACAATATGTATCAAGATGATACAGCTCCTGTCGACAATATGTATCAAGATGATACAGCTCCTGTCGACAATATGTATCAAGATGATACAGCTCCTGTCGACAATATGTATCAAGATGATACAGCTCTTGTCGACAATATGTATCAAGATGATACAGCTCCTGTCGACAATATGTATCAAGATGATACAGCTCTTGTCGACAATATGTATCAAGATGATACAGCTCCTGTCGACAATATGTATCAAGATGATACAGCTCTTGTCGACAATATGTATCATGATGATACAGCTCCTTGTCGACAATATGTATCAAGATGATACAGCTCCTGTCGACAATATGTATCAAGATGATACAGCTCCTGTGACAATATGTATCAAGATGATACAGCTCCTGTCGACAATATGTATCAAGATGATACAGCTCTTGTCGACAATATGTATCAAGATGATACAGCTCCTGTCGACAATATGTATCAAGATGATACAGCTCCTGTCGACAATATGTATCAAGATGATACAGCTTTTGTCGACAATATGTATCATGATGATACAGCTCTTGTCGACAATATGTATCAAGATGATACAGCTCCTGTCGACAATATGTATCAAGATGATACAGCTCCTGTCGACAATATGTATCAAGATGATACAGCTCCTGTCGACAATATGTATCAAGATGATACAGCTCTTGTCGACAATATGTATCAAGATGATACAGCTCCTGTCGACAATATGTATCAAGATGATACAGCTCCTGTCGACAATATGTATCAAGATGATACAGCTCTTGTCGACAATATGTATCAAGATGATACAGCTCCTGTCGACAATATGTATCAAGATGATACAGCTCCTGTCGACAATATGTATCAAGATGATACAGCTCCTGTCGACAATATGTATCAAGATGATACAGCTCCTGTCGACAATATGTATCAAGATGATACAGCTCCTGTCGACAATATGTATCAAGATGATACAGCTCCTGTCGACAATATGTATCAAGATGATACAGCTCCTGTCGACAATATGTATCAAGATTGATACAGCTCCTGTCGACAATATGTATCAAGATGATACAGCTCCTGTCGACAATATGTATCAAGATGATACAGCTCCTGTCGACAATATGTATCAAGATGATACAGCTCTGTCGACAATATGTATCAAGATGATACAGCTCCTGTCGACAATATGTATCAAGATGATACAGCTCTGTCGACAATATGTATCAAGATGATACAGCTCCTGTCGACAATATGTATCAAGATGATACAGCTCCTGTCGACAATATGTATCAAGATGATACAGCTCCTGTCGACAATATGTATCAAAATGATACAGCTCTGTCGACAATATGTATCAAGATGATACAGCTCCTGTCGACAATATGTATCAAGATGATACAGCTCTGTCGACAATATGTATCAAGATGATACAGCTCCTGTCGACAATATGTATCAAGATGATACAGCTCCTGTCGACAATATGTATCAAGATGATACAGCTCCTGTCGACAATATGTATCAAGATGATACAGCTCCTGTCGACAATATGTATCAAGATGATACAGCTCCTGTCGACAATATGTATCAAGATGATACAGCTCCTGTCGACAATATGTATCAAGATGATACAGCTCCTGTCGACAATATGTATCAAGATGATACAGCTCCTGTCGACAATATGTGTCAAGATGATACAGCTCCTGTCGACAATATGTATCAAGATGATACAGCTCCTGTCGACAATATGTATCAAGATGATACAGCTCCTGTCAACAATATGTATCAAGATGATACAGCTCTTGTCGACAATATGTATCAAGATGATACAGCTCCTGTCGACAATATGTATCAAGATGATACAGCTCCTGTCGACAATATGTATCAAGATGATACAGCTCCTGTCGACAATATGTATCAAGATGATACAGCTCTGTCGACAATATGTATCAAGATGATACAGCTCCTGTCGACAATATGTATCAAGATGATACAGCTCCTGTCGACAATATGTATCAAGATGATACAGCTCCTGTCGACAATATGTATCAAGATGATACAGCTCTGTCGACAATATGTATCAAGATGATACAGCTCCTGTCGACAATATGTATCAAGATGATACAGCTCCTGTCGACAATATGTATCAAGATGATACAGCTCCTGTCGACAATATGTATCAAGATGATACAGCTCCTGTCGACAATATGTATCAAGATGATACAGCTCCTGTCGACATTATGTATCAAGATGATACAGCTCCTGTCGACAATATGTATCAAGATGATACAGCTCCTGTCGACAATATGTATCAAGATGATACAGCTCCTGTCGACAATATGTATCAAGATGATACAACTCTTGTCGACAATATGTATCAAGATGATACAGCTCCTGTCGACAATATGTATCAAGATGATACAGCTCCTGTCGACAATATGTATCAAGATGATACAGCTCCTGTCGACAATATGTATCAAGATGATACAACTCTTGTCGACAATATGTATCAAGATGATACAGCTCCTGTCGACAATATGTATCAAGATGATACAGCTCTTGTCGACAATATGTATCAAGATGATACAGCTCCTGTCGACAATATGTATCAAGATGATACAGCTCCTGTCGACAATATGTATCAAGATGATACAGCTCCTGTCGACAAACACGTTCTAAAAAGTCCAAATTTAGTGGAGTTGTGGAATTTGATGTAAAAGTGTTAGAAGAAGGTCATGTCTCACCTGTTGAGAGAAGATCACATAGTTGATGAAGTGTCAAGATCAATATCTCTCTTGTCATACAAGCAGTCCACACATGTCAGTCAATGATGGAAATTATATTTTACAATATGTTTTCTTTCCTCACTTGTCCGTTTTAAAATATATTTGTATTTATTTAATATTTGTATATGTAAATATTGAATGTATGCCACAATGTGGGACTATTATTTTCTTTCCTCTATCTACTCTAAGTTTACAGCAGAGTCTACCTGAAGCCACTTATCTATGCCTACTTCATATCAGGACCACATGATTAGCATATGGGCCTAATTATTGATGTTATGATTGCAATGACTATTTTAGTAGAATAATGAATGACAGATTATCACTACAATTAATGAATATGATTTTAATATTACTATAAAAAGTATTTAGGTTTCTGCAAACAACTGAAACTCTGGAGAATTAGACATCAGCCCAGATCAGTAAAGATGGCAGAGTTAAAAATATGTATTTAAAAAAACAACAAAAAAAGCTCGCTCCATACATTAGGCAAATTAAATCTGAGAGATAATAGTGTTAGACTTACTTGTTCAGCCATGATAGTCCCATGAAAACATGGTTTCCTTTCTTTTTAATCCCAGGGAACTGCCATGGACCTTTCACTACAGATATGAATAAACACTCCATGTTTCTCCATCTTACCTCCGACTGCTGCTCCCCATCACTTTATTGATGTCAATCTACTATCTAAATATACACATACATACAATACTCTCACACTTTATTGATGTCAATGCTACATCTACTATCTAAATATACACATACATACAATACTCTCACATTTTATTGATGTCAATGCTACATCTACTATCTAAATATACACATACATACAATACTCTCACATTTTATTGATGTTAATGCTACATCTACTATCTAAATATACACATACATACAATACTCTCACATTTTATTGATGTCAATGCTACATCTACTATCTAAATATACACATACATACAATACTCTCACATTTTATTGATGTCAATGCTACATCTACTATCTAAATATACACATACATACAATACTCTCACATTTTATTGATGTCAATGCTACATCTACTATCTAAATATACACATACATACAATACTCTCACATTTTATTGATGTCAATGCTACATCTACTATCTAAATATACACATACATACAATACTCTCACATTTTATTGATGTCAATGCTACATCTACTATCTAAATATACACATACATACAATACTCTCACATTTTATTGATGTCAATGCTACATCTACTATCTAAATATACACATACATACAATACTCTCACATTTTATTGATGTCAATGCTACATCTACTATCTAAATATACACATACATACAATACTCTCACATTTTATTGATGTCAATCTACTATCTAAATATACACATACATACAATACTCTCACATTTTATTGATGTCAATGCTACATCTACTATCTAAATATACACATACATACAATACTCTCACACTTTATTGATGTTAATGCTACATCTACTATCTAAATATACACATACACACAACACTCTCAGGTGCTATTTTCACCTGACCAATCAGAAAGGAGGGGCCGTGTAAGAATAACCGCCCACAAAGTGACAAAACCAAGACAGCGTGCGCACAAAGACACCGCGCGCACGCAAAAAGGCGCCACACGCCCATAAAAGGATGTCTCGCGCGCACGAAGTGGAGAATCAGCGCACGATATGCGTTTTTATGCACTTGGATTTTTGGCACTAATGTGACGCCAATGAACTCTCCTGAAGGAATGAATGAAGTACTATCTATCTATCTTCTAGCCCGGCCACTTGGTTGTCCCTCTCATTGTGCGCTGATCCAGCTAGCATCTACAGCCTGCTACTATGTGCTGGACTGTCTCAGGGGCTTCTCTGCATAGTCTGCATCTTGGGTCTGGTCTACATCTACAGCCTGCTACTATGTGCTGGACTGTCTCAGGGGCTTCTCTGCATAGTCTGCATCTTGGGTCTGGTCTACATCTACAGCCTGCTACTATGTGCTGGACTGTCTCAGGGGCTTCTCTGCATAGTCTGCATCTTGGGTCTGGTCTACATCTACAGCCTGCTACTATGTGCTGGACTGTCTCAGGGGCTTCTCTGCATAGTCTGCATCTTGGGTCTGGTCTACATCTACAGCCTGCTACTATGTGCTGGACTGTCTCAGGGGCTTCTCTGCATAGTCTGCATCTTGGGTCTGGTCTACATCTACAGCCTGCTACTATGTGCTGGACTGTCTCAGGGGCTTCTCTGCATAGTCTGCATCTTGGGTCTGGTCTACATCTACAGCCTGCTACTATGTGCTGGACTGTCTCAGGGGCTTCTCTGCATAGTCTGCATCTTGGGTCTGGTCTACATCTACAGCCTGCTACTATGTGCTGGACTGTCTCAGGGGCTTCTCTGCATAGTCTGCATCTTGGGTCTGGTCTACATCTACAGCCTGCTACTATGTGCTGGACTGTCTCAGGGGCTTCTCTGCATAGTCTGCATCTTGGGTCTGGTCTACATCTACAGCCTGCTACTATGTGCTGGACTGTCTCAGGGGCTTCTCTGCATAGTCTGCATCTTGGGTCTGGTCTACATCTACAGCCTGCTACCATGTGCTGGACTGTCTCAGGGGCTTCTCTGCATAGTCTGCATCTTGGGTCTGGTCTACATCTACAGCCTGCTACTATGTGCTGGACTGTCTCAGGGGCTTCTCTGCATAGTCTGCATCTTGGGTCTGGTCTACATCTACAGCCTGCTACTATGTGCTGGACTGTCTCAGGGGCTTCTCTGCATAGTCTGCATCTTGGGTCTGGTCTACATCTACAGCCTGCTACTATGTGCTGGACTGTCTCAGGGGCTTCTCTGCATAGTCTGCATCTTGGGTCTGGTCTACATCTACAGCCTGCTACTATGTGCTGGACTGTCTCAGGGGCTTCTCTGCATAGTCTGCATCTTGGGTCTGGTCTACATCTACAGCCTGCTACCATGTGCTGGACTGTCTCAGGGGCTTCTCTGCATAGTCTGCATCTTGGGTCTGGTCTACATCTACAGCCTGCTACTATGTGCTGGACTGTCTCAGGGGCTTCTCTGCATAGTCTGCATCTTGAGTCTGGTCTACATTTACAGCCTGCTACTATGTGCTGGACTGTCTCAGGGGCTTCTCTGCATAGTCTGCATCTTGGGTCTGGTCTACATCTACAGCCTGCTACCATGTGCTGGACTGTCTCAGGGGCTTCTCTGCATAGTCTGCATCTTGGGTCTGGTCTACATCTACAGCCTGCTACTATGTGCTGGACTGTCTCAGGGGCTTCTCTGCATAGTCTGCATCTTGGGTCTGGTCTACATCTACAGCCTGCTACTATGTGCTGGACTGTCTCAGGGGCTTCTCTGCATAGTCTGCATCTTGGGTCTGGTCTACATCTACAGCCTGCTACTATGTGCTGGACTGTCTCAGGGGCTTCTCTGCATAGTCTGCATCTTGGGTCTGGTCTACATCTACAGCCTGCTACCATGTGCTGGACTGTCTCAGGGGCTTCTCTGCATAGTCTGCATCTTGGGTCTGGTCTACATCTACAGCCTGCTACTATGTGCTGGACTGTCTCAGGGGCTTCTCTGCATAGTCTGCATCTTGGGTCTGGTCTACTCTGGTAGATCCTGGCCTCTATAAGAATAATACATTTTATTTGGTATAGCGCTTTTCAGAGTACTCAAAGACGCTTTATAAGATAAAAAATTTAAATATAATACAGTTCAAAGTAACAATATAAAGCACAGGAAATATAAAAGCAGTACATTGTAAAATAGAATAGAATATAATAGAATAGAAAGTACTTTATTGATCCCTGGGGCGAATTCAGCACCACAGTTAGCGCACAATAAACAATAATAATAATAAATAATATATGACATATATGTATAATATATGAATAATATAAATATATTCTACATTTAAGTGCAGTCAAGGAACATATGCATTATACAGTCTGATGGCTGTCGCTATGAAGGACCTCCTGTGTCGTTCCGTGTTGCATTTTGGGAGTCTGAGCCTTCCACTGAAGGTGCTCATTCTCTCCACAAGGTCCGAGTGTAGTGGGTGGGAGGTGTTGTCCATAATGTCTAGGAGTTTTGCTAGACTTCTCCTCTCTGACACCACCGCCAGAGAGTCCAGCTCCACTCCCACCATGTTACTGGCCTTCTCTACCAACTTGTCCAGTCTGTCTGCCTCCCTCACTCTCAGCCCACTGCCCCAGCAAGCCACGGCGTACAAGAAGGTGCTCGCCACCACCGACTCGTAGACCATCTTCAACATCTTTGTACAGACCTTGAAGGATCCTAGCCTCCTGAGGAAGTAGAGGCGGCTCTGTCCCTTCTTTTCGAGGACCTCAGCGTGTTTTCACCCATTCAGCTTGTTGTCCATGTGTACTCCCAGCTATTTATAATCCTCCACCATGTCCACATCCACCCCCCTGATGGAAACAGGGGTCGCCGGAGTACTCCTCCTCCTTCCCAGGTCCACAACCAGCTCGTTGGTCTTGGTCACATTAATCTGGAGGTGGTTCTTTCCACATCATGTGACAAAGTCCTCCACCAGTGCCCTGTATTCCTCTTCTCCAACTTCACACCCAGTAGCCCAGGCTGTATGGTATCAAAAGCCCTGGAGAAGTCAAAAACCATGACCCTCACACTGCTTGCAGGCTTGTCCAGGTGGGTGTGAGCTGGGTTCAGCAGGTAGATGACTGTGTCCTCCACTCCCAGTCGGGGCTGGTACGCCAATTGGAGTGGGTCCAGGTGGGGCTTGACTGTAGGGCGGAGTTTTTCCAGGACCAACCTCTCCATGGTCTTCATGATATGGGAGGTTAGAGCCACCGGCCTGTAGTCCTTCGATGTGCTGGGTCGCGTGCACTTGGGGATGGGGACCACGCATGAGGTTTCCCACAGTGTGGGGACTTTCTGCAGCCAAAGGCTCATGTTGAAAATGTGCTGGAGCCCACCACACAGCTGTGGGGCGCAGGTTTTGAGCACCCTGGGGCTCACACCGTCAGGACCCACGGCTTTGCCTGTGTGTGACCTATTTAGCTGTGCATTCACCTGTTCTGCAGACAGACACACTGAGGGGGTCTCAGGTGGTTGGGGGAGGGGAGAGTCATCATTCTGAGGGTGAGGTGTTAAGTGGGGGGAGGTAGTCATTGGTGTTGTGGGGCTGTGAGACGGGGAGGGGGGGATGGAGGGGATTGCTGAAGTTGTCAGGGGCCCGGCTGGCATGTTTTTTTTTGGGGGGGGGGGGGGGGGGTGGGGGGGGCAGGAGCTTGTCGGAGCCACTGTGTCAAACCTGTTAAAGAACTGGTTTAGCTCATTGGCCCTCTCTTTGTCTCCGTCCACCCCCCAACCCCTCGATGGTTTGAGGCCGGTGATGGTCTGCATACCTCTCCAGACCGCCTTCATGTTGTTATCCTTCAGCTTCCCTTCCAGCTTCCTCCTGTAGTTCTCCTTGGCCTTCTTTACTTTGGTCTTCAGCAGCACCTGAACTCTTTTCCCCTCCTCCCTGTTACCAGCATTGAATGCCCTCTTCTTCTCATTCAGTATGGCTTTGATGTCTTTGGTCCCCCACGGCTTGTTGTTTGAGTAGCAGGTGACCGTCTTTGATGGGACATTTGAGTCAACACAGAAGTTGATGTAGTCTGTGATGCCTTCTGTGAGCCCGTCAATGTCCTCTTCATGAGGCTCCATGAGCACCTGCCAGTCAGTTACCTCAAAACAGCCTTGTAGTGTCTCTTGGAGCCCTTCTGACCACCTTCTCACAGTGTTTTTGGTCACAGGCAGTCTTTTGACCAGAGGCACATAACAGGGTTTGAGGTAAACAAGGTCGTGGTCTGACCGGCCCAGCTCTGAGAGTGCTATGGAGCTATACACATCCTTGATGTTTGCGTACAGCAGGTCCAGGATCTTATATCCTCTGGTGTGGCAGCTGACATACTGAGTGGAGTTGGGGAGTGATCTGTCCATAGTAACACAGTTAAAATCCCCCGAGATGAGGATGAGAGCTTTTGGGTGCTGGGTTTGTAGTCTGGCTATGGAGCTGTGGATGACGTCACTGGCAGCTGCAGCGTTAGCAGAGGGGGGGATGTATACTGCCATCATTGTAACGTGCGGAATCTCCCTGGGCAAATAATATGGTCTGAGTCCTACAGCTAACATCTCTATATTTGGGTCACAGTGGCGCTCTTTCATTGTAATATGACTGGGATGATAATATTACTTATTAATATACAAAGCAAGCCCCCCTCCTTTCCGCTTGCCGTTGGTTCGGTCCCGGTCAGCGCGCACCATTTCAAAGCCGTTTATAGAGACGTTGCTATCCGAATAATCGTCGTGCAGCCACGTCTCAGTACAACACATTAGGCTACACTCACGATATTCTTTCTGACTACCGGCAAGCACCGACAACTCATCCATTTTGTTTGCCAGCGAGCGCACATACAGTACATAATACAAAATACATAATAATACAGGACATTTACAACACGGGACATTACAGGACACAGAGCACTAATCACAGGTTAAAAGCAGATCTGAAGAGGTGTGTTTTGAGAAGGCTAGGAAGGTCTGAGCAGTCACAGATGGGTTTGGGAAGAGAGTTCCAGAGGGTGGGAGCAGGTCCGGAGCTTTGTACTGAGTGGTGAGGAAAGGAGGTTGGCATCAGAGGAGCGGAGGCTGCGGGAAGGGGTATGGTGTGGAAGCAGGTGGGTGAGGTAGCAGGGGGCCTGCTTGTGGACGGCTTTGTGGGTGAGGAGGATTTTAAAGGATGAGGGGATGGAGTTTGGCGACGTGTAGTTCAATTCCTTTATTGTCATTGTCATGAATAACACTTAAGTCATGCATGTCAACGAGATTTTGTTTGAGCTTTGTCCAGCAGCATAAAAAATGCATTGATGTGCGGGTTGACCATAGTTTACAGTTCAGCATTTGTCTATGAGAACGTGGGGGGTGGAAACAGTCAGATGTCTGATGGGTGTTGCGTTGACGCTGCAGCAATGAAATATCCAGAGCACAATTATTGAGGTGGTGAAGAGTGAGGTAATAAGATGGTCGGGGGCAGCAAAGGGGCATGCTGTTCATTTAGCAGTCTCACAGCCTGGGGATACAGACTGTGAGACATTCTGGTGGTCCTGGCGCGAATCCATCTATACCTCCTTCCAGAGGGTAGCAGGTTGAAGTTGTAGGTAAACGTGTGACCAGAGCGACTGTGTGGAGGATTGTGATGCCAGAGTGCACCAGATGAAGGACAGCGGTGGTGAAGGTCCGAGGTGAAGTGGCGGTGGCATGGTCCGGGTGGAGAGCGGTAGCAGGATGCTCACGCTAACACTAGCTAGCACTGAGGAGTGTCGAAAATGGAGGAGCAAGGAGTAGCAATAGGAGGAATATCCACAGAATACTACGTCCACTTCTTGAGGTTTGTGTGTTTGAGGTTGTAGTGGTGACTGGGGAGAGAAAGAGAACAGCAGTGACCAGTAAAATAGTCCTGGAAGAGAGGTGGTAGCTTGTTTGTTGCTGTTAGCTTGTATGTCGTTAGCCAAGTGGTGCCGTGTGGAACTTAGTCGCGGGGGCTCCACAGCAGATAGTAGACACAGATTAAAGCAGCAGACCGGGACCCAGCGTTGTCTCGAAACTTAGCGGCACAGCTAGCTGTGATGGAAGTATCTCTGGTAAATTTCCCTGCAGCCTGGAAGTTGTGGTTGTATTGTTGTGGAGGACGATGTCGGACAGCCAGATGTGCTGCATCAGGCAGTGTGCCGCAGCTCCGTGTGCGTGGAGCGCCGCAGGAAGTGGGCGTCCAAACAGCAGGAAGTCAGAAGTCTCTATGGCTCTTGTGCTTCTGGCCTGTTCTTGTGCTGCCATGATGAGTGCCTCTGTGCTGTCTGCCAGTCCTGCATTTTCCAGCCACTGGTAGGATTTCTTGACACCAGCCACTTCCTCTAGCTGACGGTGGTACATGCCATGTAGGGGCTTGTCCGTCCAGGTTGTCTGCTCCTCCTCCTCTGCGCTCTCGGCAGGGTTCTGCTGCCTGAGACATTCACTTAGCAGTTCATCCTTCGAGGCCATTTTTCCGATGTATTTTCAATGTTTCATCCTGGACTGTGACCTTGATGCTCACTAGCCCTCAACCTCCCTCTTTCCGCTTAGTGTATAGCCTCAGGGTGCTGGACTTGGGGTGGAACACTCCCTGCATGGTAAGGAGCTTTCTAGTCTTGATATCTGTGACTTCTATCTCCTCCTTTGGTCAGCTTATGATACCAGCGGGGTATCTGATGACTGGTAGTGCGTACATGTTGATGGCACAGACTTTGTGTTCACCATTCAGCAGAGTTCTCAGGACCTGCCTTACTCTCTGGAGGTATTTGGCTGTGGTTGACTTCCTTGTGGCCTCTTCAAGGTTTCCATGAGCCTGTGGGAGGCCAAGGTAATAGTAGCTGTCTTTGATATCACCTATGTTTCCCTCTGGTAGGTCCATCCCCTCAGTCCTGATCATCTTGCCTCTCTTTGAGACCATCCGGCCACACTTGTCCAATCCGAGTGACATCCCTATGTACTGGCTGTAGATCCTGGTGGTGTGGATCAGTGAGTCTACTTCTCCCTGGCTCCTGGCATACAGCTTGATGTCATCCGTTTAGAGCAGGTGGCTGATTGTTGCCCCACTACGCAATCAGTACCTGTAGCCGCTCTTTGTAGTGATCTGACTGAGAGGGTTTAGGTCTATGCAGAACAGCAGTGGGGATAGCGCTTCTCCTTGGTATACTGTATGCCGCACTTGATGTTGACTTGGGCAATCGGCTTTGAATTGGCCTCCAGGGTATGGAATTAGGGGGCTGACTGGTTAAAAAGTTAATTAACAGGAAGGGTACAGTTTGTAAAAATGGGTCAATATCTATCTGATACTCTTGGCATTGCTTGTGGTGTCCCCCAAGGGTCTGTGTTGGGGCCAAAACTGTTTAATGAAATGTTTCATAGATCCAAAGTACTGAAATGTATACTATTGGCAGACGACACAAATATATTCTACGGTAGTGATGACTATAATGAGCTCATAAATACAATAAACACAGAACTAAACATAGTAAAAAAAAATGGATGGACACAAATAAATTATATTTGACTATAAATAAAACTAAGATAGTGATGTTTGGAAATGGCAACATAACGTCTGAACAGGAAATAAGTATTGATGGTACCCACATTGAAATCGTGAATGAGAATACATTTTTGGGAGTAATGATTGATAGTAAACTATCATGGAAACCTCATGTCAGACACATTCAAACAAAAATCTCCAAAAGCCTCTTAATTATAAACAAAGCAAAACTATACTTCAATGAAAATGTACTCCGTACTCTATACTGCACCTTGGTACCTTACATACTGTGTTGAATACTTCTTTGGAGTCTATACTGCATCTTGGTACTGCCATATACTGTGTTGAATACTTCTTTGGAGTCTATACTGCACCTTGGTACTGCCATATACTGTGTTGAGTACTTCTTTGTACTCTATACTGCACCTTGGTACTGCCATATACTGTGTTGAATACTTCTTTGTAGTCTATACTGCACCTTGGTACTGCCATATACTGTGTTGAATACTTCTTTGTACTGTATACTGCACCTTGGTACTGCCATATACTGTGTTGAATACTTCTTTGTACTGTATACTGCACCTTGGTACTGCCATATACTGTGTTGAATACTTCTTTGTACTGTATACTGCACCTTGGTACTGACATATACTGTGTTGAATACTTCTTTGTACTGTATACTGCACCTTGGTACTGACATATACTGTGTTGAATACTTCTTTGTACTGTATACTGCACCTTGGTACTGCCATATACTGTGTTGAATACTTCTTAGTACTGTATACTGCACTTTGGTACTGCCATACCTTACATACTGTGTTGAAGTATGAGGGAATACTTAGCACAACACAATCATATTACAGAAAAGAGCAGTGCGGATCATTGCCAACGTTGGTTATTTAGAACATACTCATAATCTGTTTATGCAATCAAAGTTGCTCAAATTTGATGACCTTGTTAAATATAATACATTAATAATGTTGTATGAAGAATTGAACAAACTGTCTGTATGCGGAGTAAAACTATTTTTTATTTGTGTGTCTGTATGCAGAGTAAAACTATGGAACAACATTGACCTCCAACAAAAGCAATACCAAACTATTAGTGGATGTAAACTATTATACAATCATGGGGTCTGATTCAAATATAGAGATGAGGGTCTTTAATTTCACCTGATGTTGTTCTCTGTCTCAAAGTGTTAACATGTGCTCTGTGTTTCCTTACCATTGTTGTTATGTTGTCTCCTACTATTGTTGTTATGTTGTCTCCTACCATTGTTGTTATGTTGTCTATTACCATTGTTGTTATGTTGTCTATTACCATTGTTGTTATGTTGTCTATTACCATTGTTCTTATGTTGTCTATTACCATTGTTGTTATGTTGTCTATTACCATTGTTGCTATGTTGTCTATTACCATTGTTGTTATGTTGTCTATTACCATTGTTGCTATGTTGTCTATTACCATTGTTGTTATGTTGTCTATTACCATTGTTGTTATGTTGTCTATTACCATTGTTGTTATGTTGTCTATTACCATTGTTGTTATGTTGTCTATTACCATTGTTGTTATGTTGTCTATTACCATTGTTGTTATGTTGTCTATTACCATTGTTGTTATGTTGTCTATTACCATTGTTGTTATGTTGTCTATTACCATTGTTGTTATGTTGTCTATTACCATTGTTGTTATGTTGTCTACTACTATTGTTGTTATGTTGTCTATTACCATTGTTGTTATGTTGTCTATTACCATTGTTGTTATGTTGTCTATTACCATTGTTGTTATGTTGTCTACTACTATTGTTGTTATGTTGTCTATTACCATTGTTGTTATGTTGTCTATTACCATTGTTGTTATGTTGTCTATTACCATTGTTGTTATGTTGTCTATTACCATTGTTGTTATGTTGTATATTACCATTGTTGTTATGTTGTCTATTACCATTGTTGTTATGTTGTCTATTACCATTGTTGTTATGTTGTCTATTACCATTGTTGTTATGTTGTCTATTACCATTGTTGTTATGTTGTCTATTACCATTGTTGTTATGTTGTCTATTACCATTGTTGATATGTTGTCTATTACCATTGTTGTTATGTTGTCTATTACCATTGTTGTTATGTTGTCTATTACCATTGTTGTTATGTTGTCTATTACCATTGTTGATATGTTGTCTATTACCATTGTTGTTATGTTGTCTATTACCATTGTTGTTATGTTGTCTATTACCATTGTTGTTATGTTGTCTATTACCATTGTTGTTATGTTGTCTATTACCATTGTTGTTATGTTGTCTACTACTATTGTTGTTATGTTGTCTATTACCATTGTTGTTATGTTGTCTATTACCATTGTTGTTATGTTGTCTATTACCATTGTTGTTATGTTGTCTACTACTATTGTTGTTATGTTGTCTATTACCATTGTTGTTATGTTGTCTATTACCATTGTTGTTATGTTGTCTATTACCATTGTTGTTATGTTGTCTATTACCATTGTTGTTATGTTGTCTATTACCATTGTTGTTATGTTGTCTACTACTATTGTTGTTATGTTGTCTATTACCATTGTTGTTATGTTGTCTATTACCATTGTTGTTATGTTGTCTATTACCATTGTTGTTATGTTGTCTATTACCATTGTTGTTATGTTGTCTATTACCATTGTTGTTATGTTGTCTATTACCATTGTTGTTATGTTGTCTATTACCATTGTTGTTATGTTGTCTATTACCATTGTTCTTATGTTGTCTATTACCATTGTTGTTATGTTGTCTATTACCATTGTTGTTATGTTGTCTATTACCATTGTTGTTATGTTGTCTATTACCATTGTTCTTATGTTGTCTATTACCATTGTTGTTATGTTGTCTATTACCATTGTTGTTATGTTGTCTATTACCATTGTTGTTATGTTGTCTATTACCATTGTTGTTATGTTGTCTATTACCATTGTTCTTATGTTGTCTATTACCATTGTTGTTATGTTGTCTATTACCATTGTTGTTATGTTGTCTATTACCATTGTTGTTATGTTGTCTATTACCATTGTTGCTATGTTGTCTATTACCATTGTTGTTATTTTGTCTATTACCATTGTTGTTATGTTGTCTATTACCATTGTTGTTATGTTGTCTATTACCATTGTTGTTATGTTGTCTATTACCATTGTTGTTATGATGTCTATTACCATTGTTGTTATGTTGTCTATTACCATTGTTCTTATGTTGTCTATTACCATTGTTGTTATGTTGTCTATTACCATTGTTGATATGTTGTCTATTACCATTGTTGTTATGTTGTCTATTACCATTGTTGTTATGTTGTCTATTACCATTGTTGTTATGTTGTCTATTACCATTGTTGTTATGTTGTCTATTACCATTGTTGTTATGTTGTCTATTACCATTGTTGATATGTTGTCTATTACCATTGTTGTTATGTTGTCTATTACCATTGTTGTTATGTTGTCTATTACCATTGTTGTTATGTTGTCTATTACCATTGTTGTTATGTTGTCTATTACCATTGTTGTTATGTTGTCTACTACTATTGTTGTTATGTTGTCTATTACCATTGTTGTTATGTTGTCTATTACCATTGTTGTTATGTTGTCTATTACCATTGTTGTTATGTTGTCTACTACTATTGTTGTTATGTTGTCTATTACCATTGTTGTTATGTTGTCTATTACCATTGTTGTTATGTTGTCTATTACCATTGTTGTTATGTTGTCTATTACCATTGTTGTTATGTTGTCTATTACCATTGTTGTTATGTTGTCTACTACTATTGTTGTTATGTTGTCTATTACCATTGTTGTTATGTTGTCTATTACCATTGTTGTTATGTTGTCTATTACCATTGTTGTTATGTTGTCTATTACCATTGTTGTTATGTTGTCTATTACCATTGTTGTTATGTTGTCTATTACCATTGTTGTTATGTTGTCTATTACCATTGTTGTTATGTTGTCTATTACCATTGTTCTTATGTTGTCTATTACCATTGTTGTTATGTTGTCTATTACCATTGTTGTTATGTTGTCTATTACCATTGTTGTTATGTTGTCTATTACCATTGTTCTTATGTTGTCTATTACCATTGTTGTTATGTTGTCTATTACCATTGTTGTTATGTTGTCTATTACCATTGTTCTTATGTTGTCTATTACCATTGTTGTTATGTTGTCTATTACCATTGTTGTTATGTTGTCTATTACCATTGTTGTTATGTTGTCTATTACCATTGTTGTTATGTTGTCTATTACCATTGTTGTTATGTTGTCTATTACCATTGTTGTTATGTTGTCTATTACCATTGTTGTTATGTTGTCTATTACCATTGTTGTTATGTTGTCTATTACCATTGTTGTTATGTTGTCTATTACCATTGTTGTTATGTTGTCTATTACCATTGTTGTTATGATGTCTATTACCATTGTTGTTATGTTGTCTATTACCATTGTTCTTATGTTGTCTATTACCATTGTTGTTATGTTGTCTATTACCATTGTTGATATGTTGTCTATTACCATTGTTGTTATGTTGTCTATTACCATTGTTGTTATGTTGTCTATTACCATTGTTGTTATGTTGTCTATTACCATTGTTGTTATGTTGTCTATTACCATTGTTGCTATGTTGTCTATTACCATTGTTGTTATGTTGTCTATTACCATTGTTGTTATGTTGTCTATTACCATTGTTGTTATGTTGTCTATTACCATTGTTGTTATGTTGTCTATTACCATTGTTGTTATGTTGTCTATTACCATTGTTGTTATGTTGTCTATTACCATTGTTGTTATGTTGTCTATTACCATTGTTGTTATGTTGTCTATTACCATTGTTGCTATGTTGTGACTGCGTGGGTTCCCTCCCGGAAGATGTGTGTCTCAGCAGTAGTCCGTATGGGCCTCAGCGGTACTCACTTGTAATACACTTTCTGACCACTTGTGGCAGTAATGACAACATCACACAAGTCCTGACTTGTAATACACTTTCTGACCACTTGTGGCAGTAATGACAATATCACACAAGTACTCACTTGTAATACACTTGTCCACCACTGGTGGCAGTAATGACAATATCACACAAGTCCTCACTTGTAATACACTTTCTGACCACTTGTGGCAGTAATGACAACATCACACAAGTCCTGACTTGTAATACACTTGTCCACCACTTGTGGCAGTAATGACAACATCACACAAGTACTCACTTGTAATACACTTGTCCACCACTTGTGGCAGTAATGACAATATCACACAAGTCCTCACTTGTAATACACTTGTCCACCACTGGTGGCAGTAATGACAACATCACACAAGTCCTCACTTGTAATACACTTGTCCACCACTGGTGGCAGTAATGACAACATCACACAAGTCCTCACTTGTAATACACTTGTCCACCACTTGTGGCAGTAATGACAACATCACACAAAGAGAAGAAGACTGCAGCTAAAGTCATGGAGAAGTTTCTCAAGTGCAAAAACTATGACTAAAGTAATGAAACCACTACTGATGTTCGTATCAATACTGAAATCTTGATACCTTTGATACCAGTTCCTTATGCCCTAAGATTAATTCCTTAATCAAAATATCAATACTTTTGACACTTAAGTTAATGTATATCATAATCAGCAACCTGGTGCAAAGTAAGTAATAAAGTCAGATCTTGTCTGAGTCTGTATCCCTCAAACAAAACGATACTGACAATCTGACAATCTCAAACAGGAGAAGTCTGGACCTAAAGCACCAAAAATATGGCTTAAGTGGTGAAGCAGCACACCAGCACACAGTATCGGATTGGTGTTGCCGATACCAAACACATTTGACTCGGTATTGGATCCAAACCAATATCAGTGGTATCGCACATCACTACGAGCCATTAGTGTTTATGCCATAATGTTTTGGTTCAAAAATAAATATTATATATACATACAAATATAATTTGCAACTTAATATCATATTTTTTAGATATATCAATAATCATATATACACTATATGATATGTATTAATATGTACATCATATATAATAATAATATTAATAAATGCAATAACTTGTTACTTAATATTATATATATTATTAATATTCATAAATATTAGTATTAATATATACATAATGTATAATATTAGTATTAATGTATACATATAATAATTAGCAACTTAATATTATATATAATGTATTATAATAAAAATATCAAAATATGTATAATAATTTGCTACTTAATATTATATAAATCATTATTATATAATATTATATATGATGTATTATGCTAATAAATATATATACTAATTTGCTACTTAATATTAAATATATAAATAGGCCCTTTTGAAAGGACATTTGTCTGACTATTTGAAGAAGAAAGACTGGTGGGTGAAACCACAGCTGAAGGTCATCTGAGTGTCCTTGAAAGGCTTATCTTGTGCTTGCAGGCCAGTGAGTTCCAGGCAGTGTTTGGGAAGAAGAGGCTCCTGGAACACCTGGGCCCTCCCCACAGTCCAAAGAGAGAGGCCCAGCGCAGCAGGAGCAAGGCAGGAAGTTGAAGCAGGAGCTGGCAACACAACAGACTGTCAAGCCTTTCAGTCAGGACTGCCTTGCGGTTTGAAGGCCACTGCCCGCGCCTTTTGGCAGTGCATGCACACCGCTGCACAGCTTGCAGATTCTCATCATCCCATCAGACAAGATATTTATTTATTTTATACATTCTACTCCTATTCTGGCAATAGTTCCCTCACATTTTTACTATGTTTTTGAAGGAAAACTGCACTTTTTATATCCGCGTTATTTATGTGCCTTCTAGATAGTGAAAAACTGCTAATAAGAGGTGGGTAACAATGCATCTATATTTTGCCTCTAAAGCCCTCCAACAATGTTTTATATGCATGCTCTAAGTATGTACAAGCCACCCACAAATTTTCTAAAATATGTTTTTCCATATATTAGCCGCACCTGACTATAAGCCACAGATATATACATATATATATGTATATATATATATATATATATATATATACAATGGGGGCAACAAAGTATTTAGTCAGCCAGCGATTGTGCAAGTTCTCCCACTTCAAATGATGACAGAGGTGTGTCATTTTCATCATAGGTACACTTCAACTGGGAGAGACAGAATGTGGAAAAAGAAATCCAGGAATTCACATTGTAGGAATTTTAAAGAATTTATTTGTAAATGATGGTGGAAAATAAGTATTTGGTGACTTCAAACAAGGAAGATCTCTGGCTCTCACAGACCTGTAACTTCTTCTTTAAGAAGCTCTTCTGTCCTCCACTCGTTACCTGTATTAATGGCACTTTTTTGAACTCGTTATCTGTATAAAAGACACCTGTCCACAGACTCAAACAGTCAGACTCCAAACTCCACTATGGCCAAGACCAAAGAGCTGTCGAAGGAAACCAGGAAAATAATTGTAGACCTGCACCAGACTGGGAAGAGTGAATCTACAATAGGCAAGCAGCTTGGTGTGAAAAAATCAACTGTGGGAGCAATTATCAGACAATGGAAGACATACAAGACCACTGATAATCTCCCTCGATCTGGGGCTCCACACAAGATCTCATCCCGTGGGGTCAAAATGATCATGAAAACGGTGAGCAAAAATCCCAGAACCACACGGGGGACCTGGTGAATGACCTGCACAGAGCTGGGACCAAAGTAACAAAGGTTACCATCAGTAACACACTACGCTGACAGGGAATCAAATCCTGCAGTGCCAGACGTGTCCCCCTGCCTAATCCAGTGCATGTCCAGGCCCGTCTGAAGTTTGCCAGAGAGCACATGGATGATACAGCAGAGGATCGGGAGAATGTCATGTGATCAGATGAAACCAAAATAGAACTTTTTGGTATAAACTCAACTGGTGGTGTTTGGAGGAAGAAGACTACTGAGTTGCATCCCAAGAACACCACACCTACTGTGAAGCATGGGGGTGGAAACATCATGCTTTGGGGCTGTTTTTCTGCTAAGGGGACAGGACGATTGATCCGTGTTAAGGAAAGAATGAATGGGGCCATGTATCCTGAGATTTGGAGCCAAAACCTCCTTCCATCAGTGAGAGATTTGAATGCTTGACCAAATACTTATTTTCCACCATAATTTACAAATAAATTATTTAAAATTCCTACAATGTGAATTCCTGGATTTCTTTTCCACATTCTGTCTGTCACAGTTGAAGTGTACCTATGATGAAAATGACACACCTCTGTCATCATTTGAAGTGGGAGAACTTGCACAATCGCTGGCTGACTAAATACTTTTTTGCCCCACTGTATGTCTGTAACATGGCAGTAAAACGGCTGATCGAACAAAACAGAAGTCATGGTCGAGAACCCGCTAGCTGCGGAAGCTAGCTCTCCAATCAGCTAAACAGACTCAATAACTGACGTTTTGCTGAATTTACTGAGGAATTTGTGAAAGTGAAACAATACAAACAGAATGCCATTGTAAGTTAATAATACTAAACACAGACACTTGATGACGTGTTAGCATATTAGCTCATGCTAACTAGCATCATTACATCACAATAGCAGGTATAAATATGCATGAAAACACTCCTTCAGACGTCACACATGGGACGCTCTAGTAAGTAAGAATTATTTTAGTGATATTGTAAAATGTTGCTTGGAGTGATGAATGAAGAATCCACAGCAGTAGAACCGCTATGGATGGTGAGAAGACAAAACGGCCCTTGTACTTCCGTTTCAGAGCTTTAAACAGCCGGAAACCCCATAACACAAACAATAACACACTATTTAAGTGACTTTGCAAGTGTTTCATGAAAACGATTTGCTTTATGGCTGTCAGCGAATAAAAACCGACTAAGCTGCTCGCAGGGTTCAAAGCGTGGGAAAAAAGAAGTGGCTCATAGTCCATGTAGAAATGTTCATGATAAGATGTAATGTTTAGAATATGTTCGTCATATAAGCATCTCCATGACGTTAGCAACAAACATAGCGATCACTTCACTTTGCCATTTGCTAGCGCTAATAGCAAACTTTGTGAACGCTTTGGAGTGTTGCCGACTGATGGGGTGGTTGTATCTTTCAGCACTTGTGCTCAAATAACCCTCACTGAGAATTCATTCCTACAGTAAATTGAGTTACAAATTGAAAACAGGAAGTGAACATAAGTGTTAGTAGTTATGATGAAGTGGAAATGGGGGTGAGATTAAATCAGTTTTGCTTCTTCCTCCTCCTCTTCGGACGTGTTGAGAAGAGAAATGAAAATGAAATGATTAACATAAATGTCGACCAATATAGTATCAGGTTGCTAGCATGGGGATTTTCAATTGGTCAAACTTCCTGGTTTGGCGCCACAACCTCCTGCTTTACACGCCAGATTGATGATGGAGCATTATATTTTCTTAATGCTCCAGCTACCTTGTCGTTGAGGGAGCAGAGGCCAGAAAAGTAGTTCCTCGGTGTTAGCACCTACAACAGCAATGTGGCTGGAGAGGTTGGCTGTTTGTGGATGTTTCTTTAGAGAATGTTCGATTTATTTCTATGGCCTTGTTAGCCACCTCTTACTAGCAGTTTTTCACTATTTGAAGAAAGAAAAACGTGTCCTTTTCTGTCACTAAGACACTTTTCCTTTCAAGCACATTTTCAAGCCCTTTTGGACGAGAATATTTGCATAGTTTGTAAAGCATCTCAGTAACATCGTACACTATTTATTTCTCACTTTCTGCTTTTTCAAGTCATAAAACCATTTTGCTCATGAAAATCATTTTGTCGGTGCTTTGGATTTGAACAACAGAAAGTTGTTTGCCACAACGTGAGTCCGTGTTTGGACTTTGTGACACAGATTGTCTTCGGAGGGCCAAGTTATCTTGTCCCTCTGCAACACTTCACAAGGCCATCTTGTGGGGGCGGGGCCACATCGTGTGGGGGCGGGGCCACATCGTGTGGGGGCGGGGCCACATCTTGGCCAAAAGATGGCAGTCGTACCTGCTGGAGCGACACGCTGGCTGTCCAAAGTCTGCTCATTTGCCGGCTGTCCCAAAGAAGAAAATCAAAGGAAAAACATCCCAATTGGGGGAAAATATTTTAAAAGACTAATAATAACATGAAATATACGTGTCTTTTTTTGGTTTCTTACAAATAAAAAACAAAATGGCCCGACAGCCTAACTTAAAAGGTGCCACCTTTCTCACGTCTTTTAAACATGACTCCACGTCCTGCCTTCTCGTGGCCTGCAGCGCTCCGGCATCAAACTACACACACACACACACACACTCGCACTGTGTGTGTGTGTGTGTGTGTGTGTGTGTGTGTGTGTGTGTGTGTGTGTGTGTGTGTGTGTGTGTGTGTGTGTGTGTGTGTTTTGTGTTCCAAACATTTCCCAGCCAGTGCATCCTTCAGATGTTTTTTGCACAAATCATTTCTGGTTCAGCCGGTGGCCCCCAGGACCTCGGACTAGACCCGGTCACAACCACAGACTAGACCAGGTGACAACCACAGACTAGACCAGGTGACAACCACAGACTAGACCAGGTGACAGCCACGGACTAGACCCGGTCACAACCACAGACTAGACCAGGTGACAACCACAGACTAGACCAGGTGACAGCCACGGACTAGACCCGGTCACAACCACAGACTAGACCCGGTCACAACCACAGACTAGACCAGGTGACAGCCACGGACTAGACCAGGTGACAACCACAGACTAGACCAGGTGACAGCCACGGACTAGACCAGGTGACAACCACAGACTAGACCAGGTGACACCCACGGACTAGACCAGGTGACAACCACAGACTAGACCAGGTGACAACCACAGACTAGACCAGGTGACAGCCACGGACTAGACCCGGTCACAACCACAGACTAGACCCGGTCACAACCACAGACTAGACCAGGTGACAGCCACGGACTAGACCAGGTGACAACCACAGACTAGACCAGGTGACAGCCACGGACTAGACCAGGTGACAACCACAGACTAGACCAGGTGACACCCACGGACTAGACCAGGTGACAACCACAGACTAGACCAGGTGACAGCCACGGACTAGACCAGGTGACAGCCACGGACTAGACCAGGTGACAACCACGGACTAGACCAGGTGACAGCCACGGACTAGACCAGGTGACAGCCACAGACTAGACCAGGTGACAGCCACGGACTAGACCAGGTGACAACCACAGACTAGACCAGGTGACAACCACAGACTAGACCAGGTGACAGCCACGGACTAGACCAGGTGACAACCACAGACTAGACCAGGTGACAGCCACGGACTAGACCAGGTGACAACCACAGACTAGACCAGGTGACAACCACAGACTAGACCAGGTGACACCCACGGACTAGACCAGGTGACAACCAAGAAGAGTTTGGTAGACAACTGGACAGACAGTTGGCACCGGGACAGTATGGGTTAGCACCTAGTTTCTATTTTCCGTCCATAGTAGATCTAACATAATAGTGAGAGTCCAGTCCATAGTGGATCTAACATAATAGTGTGAGTCCAGTCCATAGTGGATCTAACATAATAGTGAGAGTCCAGTCCATAGTGGATCTAACATAATAGTGAGAGTCCAGTCCATAGTGGATCTAACATAATAGTGTGAGAGTCCAGTCCATAGTGGATCTAACATAATAGTGTGAGAGTCCAGTCCATAGTGGATCTAACATAATAGTGTGAGTCCAGTCCATAGTGGATCTAACATAATAGTGTGAGAGTCCAGTCCATAGTGGATCTAACATAATAGTGAGAGTCCAGTCCATAGTGGATCTAACATAATAGTGTGAGAGTCCAGTCCATAGTGGATCTAACATAATAGTGAGAGTCCAGTCCATAGTGGATCTAACATAATAGTGAGAGTCCAGTCCATAGTGGATCTAACATAATATTGTGAGAGTCCAGTCCATAGTGGATCTAACATAATACTGTGAGAGTCCAGTCCATAGTGGATCTAACATAATATTGTGAGAGTCCAGTCCATAGTGGATCTAACATAATAGTGTGAGAGTCCAGTCCATAGTGGATCTAACATAATAGTGAGAGTCCAGTCCATAGTGGATCTAACATAATAGTGAGAGTCCAGTCCATAGTGGATCTAACATAATAGTGAGAGTCCAGTCCATAGTGGATCTAACATAATAGTGTGAGAGTCCAGTCCATAGTGGATCTAACATAATAGTGTGAGAGTCCAGTCCATAGTGGATCTAACATAATAGTGAGAGTCCAGTCCATAGTGGATCTAACATAATAGTGTGAGAGTCCAGTCCATAGTGGATCTAACATAATAGTGTGAGAGTCCAGTCCATAGTGGATCTAACATAATAGTGTGAGAGTCCAGTCCATAGTGGATCTAACATAATAGTGAGAGTCCAGTCCATAGTGGATCTAACATAATAGTGTGAGAGTCCAGTCCATAGTGGATCTAACATAATAGTGTGAGAGTCCAGTCCATAGTGGATCTAACATAATAGTGTGAGAGTCCCGTCCATAGTGGATCTAACATAATAGTGAGAGAGTCCAGTCCATAGTGGATCTAACATAATAGTGAGAGTCCAGTCCATAGTGGATCTAACATAATAGTGTGAGAGTCCAGTCCATAGTGGATCTAACATAATAGTGTGAGAGTCCAGTCCATAGTGGATCTAACATAATAGTGTGAGAGTCCAGTCCATAGTGGATCTAACATAATAGTGAGAGAGTCCAGTCCATAGTGGATCTAACATAATAGTGAGAGTCCAGTCCATAGTGGATCTAACATAATAGTGTGAGAGTCCAGTCCATAGTGGATCTAACATAATAGTGAGAGTCCAGTCCATAGTGGATCTAACATAATAGTGAGAGAGTCCAGTCCATAGTGGATCTAACATAATAGTGAGAGTCCAGTCCATATTGGATCTAACATAATAGTGGGAGTCCAGTCCATAGTGGATCTAACATAATAGTGAGAGTCCAGTCCATAGTGGATCTAACATAATAGTGAGAGTCCAGTCCATATTGGATCTAACATAATAGTGAGAGTCCAGTCCATAGTGGATCTAACATAATAGTGAGAGTCCAGTCCATAGTGGATCTAACATAATAGTGTGAGAGTCCAGTCCATAGTGGATCTAACATAATAGTGAGAGTCCAGTCCATAGTGGATCCAACATAATAGTGAGAGTCCAGTCCATAGTGGATCTAACATAATAGTGAGAGTCCAGTCCATAGTGGATCTAACATAATAGTGAGAGTCCAGTCCATATTGGATCTAACATAATAGTGAGAGTCCAGTCCATAGTGGATCTAACATAATAGTGAGAGAGTCCAGTCCATAGAGGATCTAACATAATAGTGTGAGAGTCCAGTCCATAGTGGATCTAACATAATAGTGAGAGTCCAGTCCATAGTGGATCTAACATAATAGTGTGAGAGTCCAGTCCATAGTGGATCTAACATAATAGTGAGAGTCCAGTCCATAGTGGATCTAACATAATAGTGAGAGTCCAGTCCATAGTGGATCTAACATAATAGTGTGAGAGTCCAGTCCATAGTGGATCTAACATAATATTGTGAGAGTCCAGTCCATAGAGGATCTAACATAATAGTGTGAGAGTCCAGTCCATAGTGGATCTAACATAATAGTGAGAGTCCAGTCCATAGTGGATCTAACATAATAGTGAGAGTCCAGTCCATAGAGGATCTAACATAATAGTGTGAGAGTCCAGTCCATAGTGGATCTAACATAATAGTGTGAGTCCAGTCCATAGTGGATCTAACATAATAGTGTGAGTCCAGTCCATAGTGGATCTAACATAATAGTGAGAGAGTCCAGTCCATAGTGGATCTAACATAATAGTGTGAGTCCAGTCCATAGTGGATCTAACATAATAGTGTGAGTCCAGTCCATAGTGGATCTAACATAATAGTGTGAGTCCAGTCCATAGTGGATCTAACATAATAGTGTGAGTCCAGTCCATAGTGGATCTAACATAATAGTGAGAGTCCAGTCCATAGTGGATCTAACATAATAGTGAGAGTCCAGTCCATAGTGGATCTAACATAATAGTGTGAGAGTCCAGTCCATAGTGGATCTAACATAATAGTGAGAGTCCAGTCCATAGTGGATCTAACATAATAGTGAGAGTCCAGTCCATAGTGGATCTAACATAATAGTGTGAGTCCAGTCCATAGTGGATCTAACATAATAGTGTGAGTCCAGTCCATAGTGGATCTAACATAATAGTGAGAGTCCAGTCCATAGTGGATCTAACATAATAGTGAGAGTCCAGTCCATAGTGGATCTAACATAATCGTGTGAGAGTCCAGTCCATAGTGGATCTAACATAATAGTGAGAGTCCAGTCCATAGTGGATCTAACATAATAGTGAGAGTCCAGTCCATAGTGGATCTAACATAATAGTGAGAGTCCAGTCCATAGTGGATCTAACATAATAGTGAGAGTCCAGTCCATAGTGGATCTAACATAATAGTGTGAGAGTCCAGTCCATAGTGGATCTAACATAATAGTGTGAGAGTCCAGTCCATAGTGGATCTAACATAATAGTGTGAGAGTCCAGTCCATAGTGGATCTAACATAATAGTGTGAGAGTCCAGTCCATAGTGGATCTAACATAATAGTGAGAGTCCAGTCCATAGTGGATCTAACATAATAGTGAGAGTCCAGTCCATAGTGGATCTAACATAATAGTGAGAGTCCAGTCCATAGTGGATTAGTATATTTTTTATTTGTGTTCTTCGTTGTCATGAAAAAGAGATGTGTTTGTGGTTGGTTCACTAATTCTAAGTGTATATTCTGTTTTTTATGTTGATTTAATAAAAAAAATATATATGTATATATATATTTTTTTTTTCAATAAAAAATTCTTCTGCGGCCCGGTGGTTGGGGACCGCTGCCGTAAGGGACATGCGGCTGGAATTGGATGAACGGATGGATGGATGAACGGATGAAGTTGTTTCTCTCTTCTTTGTGGGAATCTTGCAGGAGAAGACTGGACAGCCTTTTATGAAGTCAAACACTGCCCCCATGTGGAGGATTCCATTATTGCAGTGTCCGCCTTTTTAGGAAAAAGGTGGTGCCACCCAGGAGGTGGAGGCTCAAAAACTTACCAATCACTCGTTTGAAGATCACCTGCTCAGGCAAAAACATTTGATGGATTATTATGTCATCTTGATTCATAATCCATTCTTGTCTCAAGTCAATTGTACTTTTTTCATATCAGAAGTACAAGGAAACTTTTTTTCCGGAACTGGGCCGATACAGATGACACACTCTGGATGAAAGAGATCACTTCTTCACCGATCCAGGTAAACCAAATCCGATATTGTATAATCCAATGTTGATCTCTTCTGGCTGAGACCGGTTTTATCTTTAGTCCCCCGGCTGATGATGTGTCTCCATACACAGTGTGGAGCGCTAGGTGTCACGTAGTTATTAGCACGGCAGTTGTCAGCTAGCCATTGGTGCGCTAGGTGTCACGTAGTTATTAGCACGGCAGTTGTCAGCTAGCCATTGGAGCGCTAGGTGTCACGTAGTTATTAGCACGGCAGTTGTCAGCTAGCCATTGGTGCGCTAGGTGTCACGTAGTTATTAGCACGGCAGTTGTCAGCTAGCCATTGGTGCGCTAGGTGTCACGTAGTTATTAGCACGGCAGTTGTCAGCTAGCCATTGGTGCGCTAGGTGTCACGTAGTTATTAGCACGGCAGTTGTCAGCTAGCCATTGGTGCGCTAGGTGTCACGTAGTTATTAGCACGGCAGTTGTCAGCTAGCCATTGGAGCGCTAGGTGTCACGTAGTTATTAGCACGGCAGTTGTCAGCTAGCCATTGGTGCGCTAGGTGTCACGTAGTTATTAGCACGGCAGTTGTCAGCTAGCCATTGGTGCGCTAGGTGTCACGTAGTTATTAGCACGGCAGTTGTCAGCTAGCCATTGGAGCGCTAGGTGTCACGTAGTTATTAGCACGGCAGTTGTCAGCTAGCCATTGGTGCGCTAGGTGTCACGTAGTTATTAGCACGGCAGTTGTCAGCTAGCCATTGGTGCGCTAGGTGTCACGTAGTTATTAGCACGGCAGTTGTCAGCTAGCCATTGGTGCGCTAGGTGTCACGTAGTTATTAGCACGGCAGTTGTCAGCTAGCCATTGGTGCGCTAGGTGTCACGTAGTTATTAGCACAGCAGTTGTCAGCTAGCCATTGGTGCGCTAGGTGTCACGTAGTTATTAGCACGGCAGTTGTCAGCTAGCCATTGGTGCGCTAGGTGTCACGTAGTTATTAGCACGGCAGTTGTCAGCTAGCCATTGGAGCGCTAGGTGTCACGTAGTTATTAGCACGGCAGTTGTCAGCTAGCCATTGGAGCGCTAGGTGTCACGTAGTTATTAGCACGGCAGTTGTCAGCTAGCCATTGGTGCGCTAGGTGTCACGTAGTTATTAGCACGGCAGTTGTCAGCTAGCCATTGGTGCGCTAGGTGTCACGTAGTTATTAGCACGGCAGTTGTCAGCTAGCCATTGGTGCGCTAGGTGTCACGTAGTTATTAGCACGGCAGTTGTCAGCTAGCCATTGGTGCGCTAGGTGTCACGTAGTTATTAGCACGGCAGTTGTCAGCTAGCCATTGGAGCGCTAGGTGTCACGTAGTTATTAGCACGGCAGTTGTCAGCTAGCCATTGGAGCGCTAGGTGTCACGTAGTTATTAGCACGGCAGTTGTCAGCTAGCCATTGGTGCGCTAGGTGTCACGTAGTTATTAGCACAGCAGTTGTCAGCTAGCCATTGGAGCGCTAGGTGTCACGTAGTTATTAGCACGGCAGTTGTCAGCTAGCCATTGGTGCGCTAGGTGTCACGTAGTTATTAGCACGGCAGTTGTCAGCTAGCCATTGGTGCGCTAGGTGTCACGTAGTTATTAGCACGGCAGTTGTCAGCTAGCCATTGGTGCGCTAGGTGTCACGTAGTTATTAGCACGGCAGTTGTCAGCTAGCCATTGGTGCGCTAGGTGTCACGTAGTTATTAGCACGGCAGTTGTCAGCTAGCCATTGGTGCGCTAGGTGTCACGTAGTTATTAGCACGGCAGTTGTCAGCTAGCCATTGGTGCGCTAGGTGTCACGTAGTTATTAGCACGGCAGTTGTCAGCTAGCCATTGGAGCGCTAGGTGTCACGTAGTTATTAGCACGGCAGTTGTCAGCTAGCCATTGGAGCGCTAGGTGTCACGTAGTTATTAGCACGGCAGTTGTCAGCTAGCCATTGGAGCGCTAGGTGTCACGTAGTTATTAGCACGGCAGTTGTCAGCTAGCCATTGGTGCGCTAGGTGTCACGTAGTTATTAGCACGGCAGTTGTCAGCTAGCCATTGGAGCGCAAGGTGTCACGTAGTTATTAGCACGGCAGTTGTCAGCTAGCCATTGGAGCGCTAGGTGTCACGTAGTTATTAGCACGGCAGTTGTCAGCTAGCCATTGGAGCGCTAGGTGTCACGTAGTTATTAGCACGGCAGTTGTCAGCTAGCCATTGGTGCGCTAGGTGTCACGTAGTTATTAGCACGGCAGTTGTCAGCTAGCCATTGGTGCGCTAGGTGTCACGTAGTTATTAGCACGGCAGTTGTCAGCTAGCCATTGGAGCGCTAGGTGTCACGTAGTTATTAGCACGGCAGTTGTCAGCTAGCCATTGGTGCGCTAGGTGTCACGTAGTTATTAGCACGGCAGTTGTCAGCTAGCCATTGGAGCGCTAGGTGTCACGTAGTTATTAGCACGGCAGTTGTCAGCTAGCCATTGGTGCGCTAGGTGTCACGTAGTTATTAGCACGGCAGTTGTCAGCTAGCCATTGGTGCGCTAGGTGTCACGTAGTTATTAGCACGGCAGTTGTCAGCTAGCCATTGGAGCGCTAGGTGTCACGTAGTTATTAGCACGGCAGTTGTCAGCTAGCCATTGGAGCGCTAGGTGTCACGTAGTTATTAGCACGGCAGTTGTCAGCTAGCCATTGGTGCGCTAGGTGTCACTTAGTTATTAGCACGGCAGTTGTCAGCTAGCCATTGGTGCGCTAGGTGTCACGTAGTTATTAGCACGGCAGTTGTCAGCTAGCCATTGGTGCGCTAGGTGTCACGTAGTTATTAGCACGGCAGTTGTCAGCTAGCCATTGGTGCGCTAGGTGTCACGTAGTTATTAGCACGGCAGTTGTCAGCTAGCCATTGGAGCGCTAGGTGTCACGTAGTTATTAGCACGGCAGTTGTCAGCTAGCCATTGGAGCGCTAGGTGTCACGTAGTTATTAGCACGGCAGTTGTCAGCTAGCCATTGGTGCGCTAGGTGTCACGTAGTTATTAGCACAGCAGTTGTCAGCTAGCCATTGGAGCGCTAGGTGTCACGTAGTTATTAGCACGGCAGTTGTCAGCTAGCCATTGGTGCGCTAGGTGTCACGTAGTTATTAGCACGGCAGTTGTCAGCTAGCCATTGGTGCGCTAGGTGTCACGTAGTTATTAGCACGGCAGTTGTCAGCTAGCCATTGGTGCGCTAGGTGTCACGTAGTTATTAGCACGGCAGTTGTCAGCTAGCCATTGGTGCGCTAGGTGTCACGTAGTTATTAGCACGGCAGTTGTCAGCTAGCCATTGGTGCGCTAGGTGTCACGTAGTTATTAGCACGGCAGTTGTCAGCTAGCCATTGGTGCGCTAGGTGTCACGTAGTTATTAGCACGGCAGTTGTCAGCTAGCCATTGGAGCGCTAGGTGTCACGTAGTTATTAGCACGGCAGTTGTCAGCTAGCCATTGGAGCGCTAGGTGTCACGTAGTTATTAGCACGGCAGTTGTCAGCTAGCCATTGGAGCGCTAGGTGTCACGTAGTTATTAGCACGGCAGTTGTCAGCTAGCCATTGGTGCGCTAGGTGTCACGTAGTTATTAGCACGGCAGTTGTCAGCTAGCCATTGGAGCGCAAGGTGTCACGTAGTTATTAGCACGGCAGTTGTCAGCTAGCCATTGGAGCGCTAGGTGTCACGTAGTTATTAGCACGGCAGTTGTCAGCTAGCCATTGGAGCGCTAGGTGTCACGTAGTTATTAGCACGGCAGTTGTCAGCTAGCCATTGGTGCGCTAGGTGTCACGTAGTTATTAGCACGGCAGTTGTCAGCTAGCCATTGGTGCGCTAGGTGTCACGTAGTTATTAGCACGGCAGTTGTCAGCTAGCCATTGGAGCGCTAGGTGTCACGTAGTTATTAGCACGGCAGTTGTCAGCTAGCCATTGGTGCGCTAGGTGTCACGTAGTTATTAGCACGGCAGTTGTCAGCTAGCCATTGGAGCGCTAGGTGTCACGTAGTTATTAGCACGGCAGTTGTCAGCTAGCCATTGGTGCGCTAGGTGTCACGTAGTTATTAGCACGGCAGTTGTCAGCTAGCCATTGGTGCGCTAGGTGTCACGTAGTTATTAGCACGGCAGTTGTCAGCTAGCCATTGGAGCGCTAGGTGTCACGTAGTTATTAGCACGGCAGTTGTCAGCTAGCCATTGGAGCGCTAGGTGTCACGTAGTTATTAGCACGGCAGTTGTCAGCTAGCCATTGGTGCGCTAGGTGTCACGTAGTTATTAGCACGGCAGTTGTCAGCTAGCCATTGGTGCGCTAGGTGTCACGTAGTTATTAGCACGGCAGTTGTCAGCTAGCCATTGGTGCGCTAGGTGTCACGTAGTTATTAGCACGGCAGTTGTCAGCTAGCCATTGGTGCGCTAGGTGTCACGTAGTTATTAGCACGGCAGTTGTCAGCTAGCCATTGGTGCGCTAGGTGTCACGTAGTTATTAGCACGGCAGTTGTCAGCTAGCCATTGGTGCGCTAGGTGTCACGTAGTTATTAGCACGGCAGTTGTCAGCTAGCCATTGGTGCGCTAGGTGTCACGTAGTTATTAGCACGGCAGTTGTCAGCTAGCCATTGGAGCGCTAGGTGTCACGTAGTTATTAGCACGGCAGTTGTCAGCTAGCCATTGGTGCGCTAGGTGTCACGTAGTTATTAGCACGGCAGTTGTCAGCTAGCCATTGGAGCGCTAGGTGTCACGTAGTTATTAGCACGGCAGTTGTCAGCTAGCCATTGGTGCGCTAGGTGTCACGTAGTTATTAGCACGGCAGTTGTCAGCTAGCCATTGGTGCGCTAGGTGTCACGTAGTTATTAGCACGGCAGTTGTCAGCTAGCCATTGGAGCGCTAGGTGTCACGTAGTTATTAGCACGGCAGTTGTCAGCTAGCCATTGGAGCGCTAGGTGTCACGTAGTTATTAGCACGGCAGTTGTCAGCTAGCCATTGGTGCGCTAGGTGTCACGTAGTTATTAGCACGGCAGTTGTCAGCTAGCCATTGGTGCGCTAGGTGTCACGTAGTTATTAGCACGGCAGTTGTCAGCTAGCCATTGGTGCGCTAGGTGTCACGTAGTTATTAGCACGGCAGTTGTCAGCTAGCCATTGGTGCGCTAGGTGTCACGTAGTTATTAGCACGGCAGTTGTCAGCTAGCCATTGGAGCGCTAGGTGTCACGTAGTTATTAGCACGGCAGTTGTCAGCTAGCCATTGGAGCGCTAGGTGTCACGTAGTTATTAGCACGGCAGTTGTCAGCTAGCCATTGGTGCGCTAGGTGTCACGTAGTTATTAGCACAGGCAGTTGTCAGCTAGCCATTGGAGCGCTAGGTGTCACGTAGTTATTAGCACGGCAGTTGTCAGCTAGCCATTGGTGCGCTAGGTGTCACGTAGTTATTAGCACGGCAGTTGTCAGCTAGCCATTGGTGCGCTAGGTGTCACGTAGTTATTAGCACGGCAGTTGTCAGCTAGCCATTGGTGCGCTAGGTGTCACGTAGTTATTAGCACGGCAGTTGTCAGCTAGCCATTGGTGCGCTAGGTGTCACGTAGTTATTAGCACGGCAGTTGTCAGCTAGCCATTGGTGCGCTAGGTGTCACGTAGTTATTAGCACGGCAGTTGTCAGCTAGCCATTGGTGCGCTAGGTGTCACGTAGTTATTAGCACGGCAGTTGTCAGCTAGCCATTGGAGCGCTAGGTGTCACGTAGTTATTAGCACGGCAGTTGTCAGCTAGCCATTGGAGCGCTAGGTGTCACGTAGTTATTAGCACGGCAGTTGTCAGCTAGCCATTGGAGCGCTAGGTGTCACGTAGTTATTAGCACGGCAGTTGTCAGCTAGCCATTGGTGCGCTAGGTGTCACGTAGTTATTAGCACGGCAGTTGTCAGCTAGCCATTGGAGCGCTAGGTGTCACGTAGTTATTAGCACGGCAGTTGTCAGCTAGCCATTGGTGCGCTAGGTGTCACGTAGTTATTAGCACGGCAGTTGTCAGCTAGCCATTGGAGCGCTAGGTGTCACGTAGTTATTAGCACGGCAGTTGTCAGCTAGCCATTGGTGCGCTAGGTGTCACGTAGTTATTAGCACGGCAGTTGTCAGCTAGCCATTGGTGCGCTAGGTGTCACGTAGTTATTAGCACGGCAGTTGTCAGCTAGCCATTGGAGCGCTAGGTGTCACGTAGTTATTAGCACGGCAGTTGTCAGCTAGCCATTGGTGCGCTAGGTGTCACGTAGTTATTAGCACGGCAGTTGTCAGCTAGCCATTGGAGCGCTAGGTGTCACGTAGTTATTAGCACGGCAGTTGTCAGCTAGCCATTGGTGCGCTAGGTGTCACGTAGTTATTAGCACGGCAGTTGTCAGCTAGCCATTGGTGCGCTAGGTGTCACGTAGTTATTAGCACGGCAGTTGTCAGCTAGCCATTGGTGCGCTAGGTGTCACGTAGTTATTAGCACGGCAGTTGTCAGCTAGCCATTGGAGCGCTAGGTGTCACGTAGTTATTAGCACGGCAGTTGTCAGCTAGCCATTGGTGCGCTAGGTGTCACGTAGTTATTAGCACGGCAGTTGTCAGCTAGCCATTGGAGCGCTAGGTGTCACGTAGTTATTAGCACGGCAGTTGTCAGCTAGCCATTGGTGCGCTAGGTGTCACGTAGTTATTAGCACGGCAGTTGTCAGCTAGCCATTGGTGCGCTAGGTGTCACGTAGTTATTAGCACGGCAGTTGTCAGCTAGCCATTGGTGCGCTAGGTGTCACGTAGTTATTAGCACGGCAGTTGTCAGCTAGCCATTGGAGCGCTAGGTGTCACGTAGTTATTAGCACGGCAGTTGTCAGCTAGCCATTGGTGCGCTAGGTGTCACGTAGTTATTAGCACGGCAGTTGTCAGCTAGCCATTGGTGCGCTAGGTGTCACGTAGTTATTAGCACGGCAGTTGTCAGCTAGCCATTGGTGCGCTAGGTGTCACGTAGTTATTAGCACGGCAGTTGTCAGCTAGCCATTGGTGCGCTAGGTGTCACGTAGTTATTAGCACGGCAGTTGTCAGCTAGCCATTGGTGCGCTAGGTGTCACGTAGTTATTAGCACGGCAGTTGTCAGCTAGCCATTGGTGCGCTAGGTGTCACGTAGTTATTAGCACGGCAGTTGTCAGCTAGCCATTGGTGCGCTAGGTGTCACGTAGTTATTAGCACGGCAGTTGTCAGCTAGCCATTGGTGCGCTAGGTGTCACGTAGTTATTAGCACGGCAGTTGTCAGCTAGCCATTGGTGCGCTAGGTGTCACGTAGTTATTAGCACGGCAGTTGTCAGCTAGCCATTGGTGCGCTAGGTGTCACGTAGTTATTAGCACGGCAGTTGTCAGCTAGCCATTGGTGCGCTAGGTGTCACGTAGTTATTAGCACGGCAGTTGTCAGCTAGCCATTGGTGCGCTAGGTGTCACGTAGTTATTAGCACGGCAGTTGTCAGCTAGCCATTGGTGCGCTAGGTGTCACGTAGTTATTAGCACGGCAGTTGTCAGCTAGCCATTGGTGCGCTAGGTGTCACGTAGTTATTAGCACGGCAGTTGTCAGCTAGCCATTGGTGCGCTAGGTGTCACGTAGTTATTAGCACGGCAGTTGTCAGCTAGCCATTGGTGCGCTAGGTGTCACGTAGTTATTAGCACGGCAGTTGTCAGCTAGCCATTGGTGCGCTAGGTGTCACGTAGTTATTAGCACGGCAGTTGTCAGCTAGCCATTGGTGCGCTAGGTGTCACGTAGTTATTAGCACGGCAGTTGTCAGCTAGCCATTGGTGCGCTAGGTGTCACGTAGTTATTAGCACGGCAGTTGTCAGCTAGCCATTGGTGCGCTAGGTGTCACGTAGTTATTAGCACGGCAGTTGTCAGCTAGCCATTGGTGCGCTAGGTGTCACGTAGTTATTAGCACGGCAGTTGTCAGCTAGCCATTGGTGCGCTAGGTGTCACGTAGTTATTAGCACGGCAGTTGTCAGCTAGCCATTGGTGCGCTAGGTGTCACGTAGTTATTAGCACGGCAGTTGTCAGCTAGCCATTGGTGCGCTAGGTGTCACGTAGTTATTAGCACGGCAGTTGTCAGCTAGCCATTGGTGCGCTAGGTGTCACGTAGTTATTAGCACGGCAGTTGTCAGCTAGCCATTGGTGCGCTAGGTGTCACGTAGTTATTAGCACGGCAGTTGTCAGCTAGCCATTGGTGCGCTAGGTGTCACGTAGTTATTAGCACGGCAGTTGTCAGCTAGCCATTGGTGCGCTAGGTGTCACGTAGTTATTAGCACGGCAGTTGTCAGCTAGCCATTGGTGCGCTAGGTGTCACGTAGTTATTAGCACGGCAGTTGTCAGCTAGCCATTGGTGCGCTAGGTGTCACGTAGTTATTAGCACGGCAGTTGTCAGCTAGCCATTGGTGCGCTAGGTGTCACGTAGTTATTAGCACGGCAGTTGTCAGCTAGCCATTGGTGCGCTAGGTGTCACGTAGTTATTAGCACGGCAGTTGTCAGCTAGCCATTGGTGCGCTAGGTGTCACGTAGTTATTAGCACGGCAGTTGTCAGCTAGCCATTGGAGCGCTAGGTGTCACGTAGTTATTAGCACGGCAGTTGTCAGCTAGCCATTGGAGCGCTAGGTGTCACGTAGTTATTAGCACGGCAGTTGTCAGCTAGCCATTGGTGCGCTAGGTGTCACGTAGTTATTAGCACGGCAGTTGTCAGCTAGCCATTGGAGCGCTAGGTGTCACGTAGTTATTAGCACGGCAGTTGTCAGCTAGCCATTGGTGCGCTAGGTGTCACGTAGTTATTAGCACGGCAGTTGTCAGCTAGCCATTGGTGCGCTAGGTGTCACGTAGTTATTAGCACGGCAGTTGTCAGCTAGCCATTGGTGCGCTAGGTGTCACGTAGTTATTAGCACGGCAGTTGTCAGCTAGCCATTGGTGCGCTAGGTGTCACGTAGTTATTAGCACGGCAGTTGTCAGCTAGCCATTGGAGCGCTAGGTGTCACGTAGTTATTAGCACGGCAGTTGTCAGCTAGCCATTGGTGCGCTAGGGTGTCACGTAGTTATTAGCACGGCAGTTGTCAGCTAGCCATTGGAGCGCTAGGTGTCACGTAGTTATTAGCACGGCAGTTGTCAGCTAGCCATTGGTGCGCTAGGTGTCACGTAGTTATTAGCACGGCAGTTGTCAGCTAGCCATTGGTGCGCTAGGTGTCACGTAGTTATTAGCACGGCAGTTGTCAGCTAGCCATTGGTGCGCTAGGTGTCACGTAGTTATTAGCACGGCAGTTGTCAGCTAGCCATTGGTGCGCTAGGTGTCACGTAGTTATTAGCACGGCAGTTGTCAGCTAGCCATTGGAGCGCTAGGTGTCACGTAGTTATTAGCACGGCAGTTGTC
>NC_084616.1:731878-789378 GCF_033978795.1 Nerophis ophidion
CACGGCAGTTGTCAGCTAGCCATTGGTGCGCTAGGTGTCACGTAGTTATTAGCACGGCAGTTGTCAGCTAGCCATTGGTGCGCTAGGTGTCACGTAGTTATTAGCACGGCAGTTGTCAGCTAGCATTGGAGCGCTAGGTGTCACGTAGTTATTAGCACGGCAGTTGTCAGCTAGCCATTGGAGCGCTAGGTGTCACGTAGTTATTAGCACGGCAGTTGTCAGCTAGCCATTGGAGCGCTAGGTGTCACGTAGTTATTAGCACGGCAGTTGTCAGCTAGCATTGGTGCGCTAGGTGTCACGTAGTTATTAGCACGGCAGTTGTCAGCTAGCCATTGGAGCGCTAGGTGTCACGTAGTTATTAGCACGGCAGTTGTCAGCTAGCCATTGGAGCGCTAGGTGTCACGTAGTTATTAGCACGGCAGTTGTCAGCTAGCCATTGGAGCGCTAGGTGTCACGTAGTTATTAGCACGGCAGTTGTCAGCTAGCCATTGGTGCGCTAGGTGTCACGTAGTTATTAGCACGGCAGTTGTCAGCTAGCCATTGGTGCGCTAGGTGTCACGTAGTTATTAGCACGGCAGTTGTCAGCTAGCCATTGGAGCGCTAGGTGTCACGTAGTTATTAGCACGGCAGTTGTCAGCTAGCCATTGGTGCGCTAGGTGTCACGTAGTTATTAGCACGGCAGTTGTCAGCTAGCCATTGGTGCGCTAGGTGTCACGTAGTTATTAGCACGGCAGTTGTCAGCTAGCCATTGGAGCGCTAGGTGTCACGTAGTTATTAGCACGGCAGTTGTCAGCTAGCCATTGAGCGCTAGGTGTCACGTAGTTATTAGCACGGCAGTTGTCAGCTAGCCATTGGTGCGCTAGGTGTCACGTAGTTATTAGCACGGCAGTTGTCAGCTAGCCATTGGTGCGCTAGGTGTCACGTAGTTATTAGCACGGCAGTTGTCAGCTAGCCATTGGTGCGCTAGGTGTCACGTAGTTATTAGCACGGCAGTTGTCAGCTAGCCATTGGTGCGCTAGGTGTCACGTAGTTATTAGCACGGCAGTTGTCAGCTAGCCATTGGTGCGCTAGGTGTCACGTAGTTATTAGCACGGCAGTTGTCAGCTAGCCATTGGAGCGCTAGGTGTCACGTAGTTATTAGCACGGCAGTTGTCAGCTAGCCATTGGTGCGCTAGGTGTCACGTAGTTATTAGCACGGCAGTTGTCAGCTAGCCATTGGTGCGCTAGGTGTCACGTAGTATTAGCACGGCAGTTGTCAGCTAGCCATTGGTGCGCTAGGTGTCACGTAGTTATTAGCACGGCAGTTGTCAGCTAGCCATTGGTGCGCTAGGTGTCACGTAGTTATTAGCACGGCAGTTGTCAGCTAGCCATTGGAGCGCTAGGTGTCACGTAGTTATTAGCACGGCAGTTGTCAGCTAGCATTGGAGCGCTAGGTGTCACGTAGTTATTAGCACGGCAGTTGTCAGCTAGCCATTGGTGCGCTAGGTGTCACGTAGTTATTAGCACGGCAGTTGTCAGCTAGCCATTGGTGCGCTAGGTGTCACGTAGTTATTAGCACGGCAGTTGTCAGCTAGCCATTGGTGCGCTAGGTGTCACGTAGTTATTAGCACGGCAGTTGTCAGCTAGCCATTGGTGCGCTAGGTGTCACGTAGTTATTAGCACAGCAGTTGTCAGCTAGCCATTGGAGCGCTAGGTGTCACGTAGTTATTAGCACGGCAGTTGTCAGCTAGCCATTGGTGCGCTAGGTGTCACGTAGTTATTAGCACGGCAGTTGTCAGCTAGCCATTGGTGCGCTAGGTGTCACGTAGTTATTAGCACGGCAGTTGTCAGCTAGCCATTGGAGCGCTAGGTGTCACGTAGTTATTAGCACGGCAGTTGTCAGCTAGCCATTGGAGCGCTAGGTGTCACGTAGTTATTAGCACGGCAGTTGTCAGCTAGCCATTGGTGCGCTAGGTGTCACGTAGTTATTAGCACGGCAGTTGTCAGCTAGCCATTGGTGCGCTAGGTGTCACGTAGTTATTAGCACGGCAGTTGTCAGCTAGCCATTGGTGCGCTAGGTGTCACGTAGTTATTAGCACGGCAGTTGTCAGCTAGCCATTGGTGCGCTAGGTGTCACGTAGTTATTAGCACGGCAGTTGTCAGCTAGCCATTGGTGCGCTAGGTGTCACGTAGTTATTAGCACGGCAGTTGTCAGCTAGCCATTGGAGCGCTAGGTGTCACGTAGTTATTAGCACGGCAGTTGTCAGCTAGCCATTGGAGCGCTAGGTGTCACGTAGTTATTAGCACGGCAGTTGTCAGCTAGCCATTGGTGCGCTAGGTGTCACGTAGTTATTAGCACGGCAGTTGTCAGCTAGCCATTGGTGCGCTAGGTGTCACGTAGTTATTAGCACAGCAGTTGTCAGCTAGCCATTGGAGCGCTAGGTGTCACGTAGTTATTAGCACGGCAGTTGTCAGCTAGCCATTGGTGCGCTAGGTGTCACGTAGTTATTAGCACGGCAGTTGTCAGCTAGCCATTGGTGCGCTAGGTGTCACGTAGTTATTAGCACGGCAGTTGTCAGCTAGCCATTGGTGCGCTAGGTGTCACGTAGTTATTAGCACGGCAGTTGTCAGCTAGCCATTGGTGCGCTAGGTGTCACGTAGTTATTAGCACGGCAGTTGTCAGCTAGCCATTGGTGCGCTAGGTGTCACGTAGTTATTAGCACGGCAGTTGTCAGCTAGCCATTGGTGCGCTAGGTGTCACGTAGTTATTAGCACGGCAGTTGTCAGCTAGCCATTGGAGCGCTAGGTGTCACGTAGTTATTAGCACGGCAGTTGTCAGCTAGCCATTGGAGCGCTAGGTGTCACGTAGTTATTAGCACGGCAGTTGTCAGCTAGCCAATGGTGCGCTAGGTGTCACGTAGTTATTAGCACAGCAGTTGTCAGCTAGCCATTGGAGCGCTAGGTGTCACGTAGTTATTAGCACGGCAGTTGTCAGCTAGCCATTGGTGCGCTAGGTGTCACGTAGTTATTAGCACGGCAGTTGTCAGCTAGCCATTGGTGCGCTAGGTGTCACGTAGTTATTAGCACGGCAGTTGTCAGCTAGCCATTGGTGCGCTAGGTGTCACGTAGTTATTAGCACGGCAGTTGTCAGCTAGCCATTGGTGCGCTAGGTGTCACGTAGTTATTAGCACGGCAGTTGTCAGCTAGCCATTGGTGCGCTAGGTGTCACGTAGTTATTAGCACGGCAGTTGTCAGCTAGCCATTGGTGCGCTAGGTGTCACGTAGTTATTAGCACGGCAGTTGTCAGCTAGCCATTGGTGCGCTAGGTGTCACGTAGTTATTAGCACAGGCAGTTGTCAGCTAGCCATTGGAGCGCTAGGTGTCACGTAGTTATTAGCACGGCAGTTGTCAGCTAGCCATTGGTGCGCTAGGTGTCACGTAGTTATTAGCACGGCAGTTGTCAGCTAGCCATTGGTGCGCTAGGTGTCACGTAGTTATTAGCACGGCAGTTGTCAGCTAGCCATTGGAGCGCTAGGTGTCACGTAGTTATTAGCACGGCAGTTGTCAGCTAGCCATTGGAGCGCTAGGTGTCACGTAGTTATTAGCACGGCAGTTGTCAGCTAGCCATTGGTGCGCTAGGTGTCACGTAGTTATTAGCACGGCAGTTGTCAGCTAGCCATTGGTGCGCTAGGTGTCACGTAGTTATTAGCACGGCAGTTGTCAGCTAGCCATTGGTGCGCTAGGTGTCACGTAGTTATTAGCACGGCAGTTGTCAGCTAGCCATTGGTGCGCTAGGTGTCACGTAGTTATTAGCACGGCAGTTGTCAGCTAGCCATTGGTGCGCTAGGTGTCACGTAGTTATTAGCACGGCAGTTGTCAGCTAGCCATTGGTGCGCTAGGTGTCACGTAGTTATTAGCACGGCAGTTGTCAGCTAGCCATTGGAGCGCTAGGTGTCACGTAGTTATTAGCACGGCAGTTGTCAGCTAGCCATTGGAGCGCTAGGTGTCACGTAGTTATTAGCACGGCAGTTGTCAGCTAGCCATTGGTGCGCTAGGTGTCACGTAGTTATTAGCACGGCAGTTGTCAGCTAGCCATTGGTGCGCTAGGTGTCACGTAGTTATTAGCACAGCAGTTGTCAGCTAGCCATTGGAGCGCTAGGTGTCACGTAGTTATTAGCACGGCAGTTGTCAGCTAGCCATTGGTGCGCTAGGTGTCACGTAGTTATTAGCACGGCAGTTGTCAGCTAGCCATTGGTGCGCTAGGTGTCACGTAGTTATTAGCACGGCAGTTGTCAGCTAGCCATTGGTGCGCTAGGTGTCACGTAGTTATTAGCACGGCAGTTGTCAGCTAGCCATTGGTGCGCTAGGTGTCACGTAGTTATTAGCACGGCAGTTGTCAGCTAGCCATTGGTGCGCTAGGTGTCACGTAGTTATTAGCACGGCAGTTGTCAGCTAGCCATTGGTGCGCTAGGTGTCACGTAGTTATTAGCACGGCAGTTGTCAGCTAGCCATTGGTGCGCTAGGTGTCACGTAGTTATTAGCACGGCAGTTGTCAGCTAGCCATTGGTGCGCTAGGTGTCACGTAGTTATTAGCACGGCAGTTGTCAGCTAGCCATTGGTGCGCTAGGTGTCACGTAGTTATTAGCACGGCAGTTGTCAGCTAGCCATTGGAGCGCTAGGTGTCACGTAGTTATTAGCACGGCAGTTGTCAGCTAGCCATTGGAGCGCTAGGTGTCACGTAGTTATTAGCACGGCAGTTGTCAGCTAGCCATTGGTGCGCTAGGTGTCACGTAGTTATTAGCACAGCAGTTGTCAGCTAGCCATTGGAGCGCTAGGTGTCACGTAGTTATTAGCACGGCAGTTGTCAGCTAGCCATTGGTGCGCTAGGTGTCACGTAGTTATTAGCACGGCAGTTGTCAGCTAGCCATTGGTGCGCTAGGTGTCACGTAGTTATTAGCACGGCAGTTGTCAGCTAGCCATTGGTGCGCTAGGTGTCACGTAGTTATTAGCACGGCAGTTGTCAGCTAGCCATTGGTGCGCTAGGTGTCACGTAGTTATTAGCACGGCAGTTGTCAGCTAGCCATTGGTGCGCTAGGTGTCACGTAGTTATTAGCACGGCAGTTGTCAGCTAGCCATTGGTGCGCTAGGTGTCACGTAGTTATTAGCACGGCAGTTGTCAGCTAGCCATTGGTGCGCTAGGTGTCACGTAGTTATTAGCACAGCAGTTGTCAGCTAGCCATTGGTGCGCTAGGTGTCACGTAGTTATTAGCACGGCAGTTGTCAGCTAGCCATTGGTGCGCTAGGTGTCACGTAGTTATTAGCACGGCAGTTGTCAGCTAGCCATTGGAGCGCTAGGTGTCACGTAGTTATTAGCACGGCAGTTGTCAGCTAGCCATTGGTGCGCTAGGTGTCACGTAGTTATTAGCACGGCAGTTGTCAGCTAGCCATTGGTGCGCTAGGTGTCACGTAGTTATTAGCACGGCAGTTGTCAGCTAGCCATTGGAGCGCTAGGTGTCACGTAGTTATTAGCACGGCAGTTGTCAGCTAGCCATTGGAGCGCTAGGTGTCACGTAGTTATTAGCACGGCAGTTGTCAGCTAGCCATTGGTGCGCTAGGTGTCACGTAGTTATTAGCACGGCAGTTGTCAGCTAGCCATTGGTGCGCTAGGTGTCACGTAGTTATTAGCACGGCAGTTGTCAGCTAGCCATTGGTGCGCTAGGTGTCACGTAGTTATTAGCACGGCAGTTGTCAGCTAGCCATTGGTGCGCTAGGTGTCACGTAGTTATTAGCACGGCAGTTGTCAGCTAGCCATTGGTGCGCTAGGTGTCACGTAGTTATTAGCACGGCAGTTGTCAGCTAGCCATTGGAGCGCTAGGTGTCACGTAGTTATTAGCACGGCAGTTGTCAGCTAGCCATTGGAGCGCTAGGTGTCACGTAGTTATTAGCACGGCAGTTGTCAGCTAGCCATTGGTGCGCTAGGTGTCACGTAGTTATTAGCACGGCAGTTGTCAGCTAGCCATTGGTGCGCTAGGTGTCACGTAGTTATTAGCACAGCAGTTGTCAGCTAGCCATTGGAGCGCTAGGTGTCACGTAGTTATTAGCACGGCAGTTGTCAGCTAGCCATTGGTGCGCTAGGTGTCACGTAGTTATTAACACGGCAGTTGTCAGCTAGCCATTGGTGCGCTAGGTGTCACGTAGTTATTAGCACGGCAGTTGTCAGCTAGCCATTGGTGCGCTAGGTGTCACGTAGTTATTAGCACGGCAGTTGTCAGCTAGCCATTGGTGCGCTAGGTGTCACGTAGTTATTAGCACGGCAGTTGTCAGCTAGCCATTGGAGCGCTAGGTGTCACGTAGTTATTAGCACGGCAGTTGTCAGCTAGCCATTGGTGCGCTAGGTGTCACGTAGTTATTAGCACGGCAGTTGTCAGCTAGCCATTGGTGCGCTAGGTGTCACGTAGTTATTAGCACGGCAGTTGTCAGCTAGCCATTGGTGCGCTAGGTGTCACGTAGTTATTAGCACGGCAGTTGTCAGCTAGCCATTGGTGCGCTAGGTGTCACGTAGTTATTAGCACGGCAGTTGTCAGCTAGCCATTGGTGCGCTAGGTGTCACGTAGTTATTAGCACGGCAGTTGTCAGCTAGCCATTGGTGCGCTAGGTGTCACGTAGTTATTAGCACGGCAGTTGTCAGCTAGCCATTGGTGCGCTAGGTGTCACGTAGTTATTAGCACGGCAGTTGTCAGCTAGCCATTGGTGCGCTAGGTGTCACGTAGTTATTAGCACGGCAGTTGTCAGCTAGCCATTGGTGCGCTAGGTGTCACGTAGTTATTAGCACGGCAGTTGTCAGCTAGCCATTGGTGCGCTAGGTGTCACGTAGTTATTAGCACGGCAGTTGTCAGCTAGCCATTGGAGCGCTAGGTGTCACGTAGTTATTAGCACGGCAGTTGTCAGCTAGCCATTGGAGCGCTAGGTGTCACGTAGTTATTAGCACGGCAGTTGTCAGCTAGCCATTGGAGCGCTAGGTGTCACGTAGTTATTAGCACGGCAGTTGTCAGCTAGCCATTGGAGCGCTAGGTGTCACGTAGTTATTAGCACGGCAGTTGTCAGCTAGCCATTGGAGCGCTAGGTGTCACGTAGTTATTAGCACGGCAGTTGTCAGCTAGCCATTGGTGCGCTAGGTGTCACGTAGTTATTAGCACGGCAGTTGTCAGCTAGCCATTGGTGCGCTAGGTGTCACGTAGTTATTAGCACGGCAGTTGTCAGCTAGCCATTGGTGCGCTAGGTGTCACGTAGTTATTAGCACAGCAGTTGTCAGCTAGCCATTGGAGCGCTAGGTGTCACGTAAGTTATTAGCACGGCAGTTGTCAGCTAGCCATTGGAGCGCTAGGTGTCACGTAGTTATTAGCACGGCAGTTGTCAGCTAGCCATTGGAGCGCTAGGTGTCACGTAGTTATTAGCACGGCAGTTGTCAGCTAGCCATTGGAGCGGTAGGTGTCACGTAGTTATTAGCACGGCAGTTGTCAGCTAGCCATTGGAGCGCTAGGTGTCACGTAGTTATTAGCACGGCAGTTGTCAGCTAGCCATTGGAGCGCTAGGTGTCACGTAGTTATTAGCACGGCAGTTGTCAGCTAGCCATTGGTGCGCTAGGTGTCACGTAGTTATTAGCACAGCAGTTGTCAGCTAGCCATTGGAGCGCTAGGTGTCACGTAGTTATTAGCACGGCAGTTGTCAGCTAGCCATTGGTGCGCTAGGTGTCACGTAGTTATTAGCACGGCAGTTGTCAGCTAGCCATTGGTGCGCTAGGTGTCACGTAGTTATTAGCACGGCAGTTGTCAGCTAGCCATTGGTGCGCTAGGTGTCACGTAGTTATTAGCACGGCAGTTGTCAGCTAGCCATTGGTGCGCTAGGTGTCACGTAGTTATTAGCACGGCAGTTGTCAGCTAGCCATTGGTGCGCTAGGTGTCACGTAGTTATTAGCACGGCAGTTGTCAGCTAGCCATTGGTGCGCTAGGTGTCACGTAGTTATTAGCACGGCAGTTGTCAGCTAGCCATTGGTGCGCTAGGTGTCACGTAGTTATTAGCACGGCAGTTGTCAGCTAGCCATTGGTGCGTTAGGTGTCACGTAGTTATTAGCACGGCAGTTGTCAGCTAGCCATTGGTGCGCTAGGTGTCACGTAGTTATTAGCACGGCAGTTGTCAGCTAGCCATTGGAGCGCTAGGTGTCACGTAGTTATTAGCACGGCAGTTGTCAGCTAGCCATTGGTGCGCTAGGTGTCACGTAGTTATTAGCACGGCAGTTGTCAGCTAGCCATTGGTGCGCTAGGTGTCACGTAGTTATTAGCACGGCAGTTGTCAGCTAGCCATTGGTGCGCTAGGTGTCACGTAGTTATTAGCACGGCAGTTGTCAGCTAGCCATTGGTGCGCTAGGTGTCACGTAGTTATTAGCACGGCAGTTGTCAGCTAGCCATTGGTGCGCTAGGTGTCACGTAGTTATTAGCACGGCAGTTGTCAGCTAGCCATTGGTGCGCTAGGTGTCACGTAGTTATTAGCACGGCAGTTGTCAGCTAGCCATTGGTGCGCTAGGTGTCACGTAGTTATTAGCACGGCAGTTGTCAGCTAGCCATTGGTGCGCTAGGTGTCACGTAGTTATTAGCACGGCAGTTGTCAGCTAGCCATTGGTGCGCTAGGTGTCACGTAGTTATTAGCACGGCAGTTGTCAGCTAGCCATTGGTGCGTTAGGTGTCACGTAGTTATTAGCACGGCAGTTGTCAGCTAGCCATTGGTGCGCTAGGTGTCACGTAGTTATTAGCACGGCAGTTGTCAGCTAGCCATTGGTGCGCTAGGTGTCACGTAGTTATTAGCACGGCAGTTGTCAGCTAGCCATTGGTGCGCTAGGTGTCACGTAGTTATTAGCACGGCAGTTGTCAGCTAGCCATTGGAGCGCTAGGTGTCACGTAGTTATTAGCACGGCAGTTGTCAGCTAGCCATTGGTGCGCTAGGTGTCACGTAGTTATTAGCACGGCAGTTGTCAGCTAGCCATTGGTGCGCTAGGTGCCACGTAGTTATTAGCACGGCAGTTGTCAGCTAGCGATCGGTGCGCTAGGTGTCATGTAGTTATTAGCACGGCAGTTGTCAGCTAGCCATTAGCGCTGTAGTTGTCAGCTAGCGATCGGTGTGTTAGTTGCCAGTGAGTAATTAGCGCACTAATTGCCAGTTAGCGATTAGAGGTGTTTTTCCAGCTTGCGATTAGCGCATCACTTCTCAGCTAGCGATCAACACCCTGGTTGTCTTTGGAGCGTTAGTTTTCAGCTAGCTATTAGCGCTCTAGTTTTCAGCAACGATTAGCGCTCTGGTTGCCAGCTGGTGATTGGCATGATAGTTGTCAGCTAGCGATTAGCACTGTAGGTCTCAGCTTGCGATCAATACCTTAGTTGTCAGCTAGCGATTAGCACTGTAGTTCTCAGCTTGCGATCAATACCTCAGTTGTCAGCTAGTGATTGGAGTGTTGGTTTCCAGATATTGATTAGCGCTATAGTTTTCAGTAACGACTAGCGCTATAGTTTTCAGTAACGACTAGCACTTTAGTTTTCAACTGGCAATTGACGTGTCAGTTGAGAGCTAAAGGTCAAAACCCTAATTGGCACCCTAGTTGTCAGCTGACGATTAGCGCTCTAGCAGTCAGCTAGCGATTAACATCTATTTGTCAGTGAACCATTGGCCCACTAGTTGACAACTAGCGATTGGAGCGCTAGTTGCTAACTAGCGATTGGAGCGCTCATGTCCACGTAACAATTAGCACGCTAGTTGTCACTTAACGATAAGAGCTTGAGTTGCCGACTATCAATAAACGAGTAAGTTGCCAGCTAGTGATTAGTGCTCTAGTTCTCAGCTAGCGATTGACGGCCCCAGTTGTGGACTAGCGATTGGAGCATTAGTGTCCAGCTAGCAATTAGCATGAAAATGGTCAGTTAGCTATCGGTGCTCTAGTTGCAAGCTAGCAATAAACCTGCGAGTTGCCAGCTAGTGATTAGCGTTCCCGTTCTCAGCTAGCGATTAATAGCCTTAGTTGTCAACTAGCAATGTCCGGCTAGCGATTAGTGCGCTCCTTGTCAGTTCTCAACTAGTGTTGTAGTCGCTAGCTAGTGACTAGGGCTGAAGTTGTCAACTAGCAATGTCCGGCTAGCGATTAGTGCGCTCCTTGTCAGTTCTCAACTAGTGTTGTAGTCGCTAGCTAGTGACTAGGGCTGAAGTTGTCAACTAGCAATGTCCGGCTAGCGATTAGTGCGCTCCTTGTCAGTTCTCAACTAGTGTTGTAGTCGCTAGCTAGTGACTAGGGCTGAAGTTGTCAACTAGCAATGTCCGGCTAGCGATTAGTGCGCTCCTTGTCAGTTCTCAACTAGTGTTGTAGTTGCTAGCTAGTGACTAGGGCTGAAGTTGTCAACTAGCAATGTCCGGCTAGCGATTAGTGCGCTCCTTGTCAGTTCTCAACTAGTGTTGTAGTTGCTAGCTAGTGACTAGGGCTGAAGTTGTCAACTAGCAATGTCCGGCTAGCGATTAGTGCGCTCCTTGTCAGTTCTCAACTAGTGTTGTAGTTGCTAGCTAGTGACTAGGGCTGAAGTTGTCAACTAGCAATGTCCGGCTAGCGATTAGTGCGCTCCTTGTCAGTTCTCAACTAGTGTTGTAGTTGCTAGCTAGTGACTAGGGCTGAAGTTGTCAACTAGCAATGTCCGGCTAGCGATTAGTGCGCTCCTTGTCAGTTCTCAACTAGTGTTGTAGTTGCTAGCTAGTGACTAGGGCTGAAGTTGTCAACTAGCAATGTCCGGCTAGCGATTAGTGCGCTCCTTGTCAGTTCTCAACTAGTGTTGTAGTCGCTAGCTAGTGACTAGGGCTGAAGTTGTCAACTAGCAATGTCCGGCTAGCGATTAGTGCGCTCCTTGTCAGTTCTCAACTAGTGTTGTAGTCGCTAGCTAGTGACTAGGGCTGAAGTTGTCAACTAGCAATGTCTGGCTAGCGATTAGTGCGCTCCTTGTCAGTTCTCAACTAGTGTTGTAGTCGCTAGCTAGTGACTAGGGCTGAAGTTGTCAACTAGCAATGTCCGGCTAGCGATTAGTGCGCTCCTTGTCAGTTCTCAACTAGTGTTGTAGTTGCTAGCTAGTGACTAGGGCTGAAGTTGTCAACTAGCAATGTCCGGCTAGCGATTAGTGCGCTCCTTGTCAGTTCTCAACTAGTGTTGTAGTCGCTAGCTAGTGACTAGGGCTGAAGTTGTCAACTAGCAATGTCCGGCTAGCGATTAGTGCGCTCCTTGTCAGTTCTCAACTAGTGTTGTAGTCGCTAGCTAGTGACTAGGGCTGAAGTTGTCAACTAGCAATGTCCGGCTAGCGATTAGTGCGCTCCTTGTCAGTTCTCAACTAGTGTTGTAGTCGCTAGCTAGTGACTAGGGCTGAAGTTGTCAACTAGCAATGTCCGGCTAGCGATTAGTGCGCTCCTTGTCAGTTCTCAACTAGTGTTGTAGTCGCTAGCTAGTGACTAGGGCTGAAGTTGTCAACTAGCAATGTCCGGCTAGCGATTAGTGCGCTCCTTGTCAGTTCTCAACTAGTGTTGTAGTTGCTAGCTAGTGACTAGGGCTGAAGTTGTCAACTAGCAATGTCCGGCTAGCGATTAGTGCGCTCCTTGTCAGTTCTCAACTAGTGTTGTAGTTGCTAGCTAGTGACTAGGGCTGAAGTTGTCAACTAGCAATGTCCGGCTAGCGATTAGTGCGCTCCTTGTCAGTTCTCAACTAGTGTTGTAGTCGCTAGCTAGTGACTAGGGCTGAAGTTGTCAACTAGCAATGTCCGGCTAGCGATTAGTGCGCTCCTTGTCAGTTCTCAACTAGTGTTGTAGTCGCTAGCTAGTGACTAGGGCTGAAGTTGTCAACTAGCAATGTCCGGCTAGCGATTAGTGCGCTCCTTGTCAGTTCTCAACTAGTGTTGTAGTCGCTAGCTAGTGACTAGGGCTGAAGTTGTCAACTAGCAATGTCCGGCTAGCGATTAGTGCGCTCCTTGTCAGTTCTCAACTAGTGTTGTAGTCGCTAGCTAGTGACTAGGGCTGAAGTTGTCAACTAGCAATGTCTGGCTAGCGATTAGTGCGCTCCTTGTCAGTTCTCAACTAGTGTTGTAGTCGCTAGCTAGTGACTAGGGCTGAAGTTGTCAACTAGCAATGTCCGGCTAGCGATTAGTGCGCTCCTTGTCAGTTCTCAACTAGTGTTGTAGTCGCTAGCTAGTGACTAGGGCTGAAGTTGTCAACTAGCAATGTCCGGCTAGCGATTAGTGCGCTCCTTGTCAGTTCTCAACTAGTGTTGTAGTCGCTAGCTAGTGACTAGGGCTGAAGTTGTCAACTAGCAATGTCCGGCTAGCGATTAGTGCGCTCCTTGTCAGTTCTCAACTAGTGTTGTAGTCGCTAGCTAGTGACTAGGGCTGAAGTTGTCAACTAGCAATGTCCGGCTAGCGATTAGTGCGCTCCTTGTCAGTTCTCAACTAGTGTTGTAGTTGCTAGCTAGTGACTAGGGCTGAAGTTGTCAACTAGCAATGTCCGGCTAGCGATTAGTGCGCTCCTTGTCAGTTCTCAACTAGTGTTGTAGTCGCTAGCTAGTGACTAGGGCTGAAGTTGTCAACTAGCAATGTCCGGCTAGCGATTAGTGCGCTCCTTGTCAGTTCTCAACTAGTGTTGTAGTTGCTAGCTAGTGACTAGGGCTGAAGTTGTCAACTAGCAATGTCCGGCTAGCGATTAGTGCGCTCCTTGTCAGTTCTCAACTAGTGTTGTAGTTGCTAGCTAGTGACTAGGGCTGAAGTTGTCAACTAGCAATGTCCGGCTAGCGATTAGTGCGCTCCTTGTCAGTTCTCAACTAGTGTTGTAGTTGCTAGCTAGTGACTAGGGCTGAAGTTGTCAACTGGCCATGAATACCAATAAAGCATTTCCATCATTTAGTGAAGTGTGTTGTGTGCACACCTACTGCATCTCTGGTGAGCTTTGATGTGTTGAAGCGTGATGTTCAATTCTCACCCTTCCTTCACAGTTTGAGGGCATCCAATATTTTTGTCCTGTTCAATAAGCGTCCGCAAGTCTGTGTTTGAGCTTTTTTTTCCTGGGGTTGTGTGACAGCGTCTGTGTCAAGTGGCAACAACGTCACAGGTCCAGTAAATGTGGGACAAGGACTTTGTGATTAGATGCCTACTGTACTTACTGTACTCAGTCAGGATCCTTCTGTTGTGATAAGACAACACAAGGATCCGCACAACAAGCCACTTCCTAACTGGAGCTGGAGCCAATCCCAGCTGACTTTGGGCGAGAGGCGGGGCAAACTCTTGTCCATTTCCTGTTGACAACGGCGTACTTTCTTCTGCTCTTTCAAGCTAGCTTTGCAGCTAGTTTAGCGATTAGCACGCCTGCTAAACGCGTGTCAAATGGCGTACTTTCTGGAAGTGACTTGGTGGAGCGACTCCACACTGTGGATGAACACAGAAAAGAAAAACACTATCGGCCGGAGAGGATCCGCTTCTTCCCAGGAACTGGGCCGATACAAGTGACACCAAATAGATCACTTTTGGACCCATCCAAGTAAGACTAATCTGATATTGCTAGTATCAATATTCAGGTATTCTGCGTGATGAAGACGGGATGTGCCGATCGATCAGTATCGGACAGAAAGACGGGCGTCTGCTGCTCTCTGGGACTCTCTTGCAGTTACCTGGTGGTGAAGACCTGGTGGTGAAAACATGGTGGTGAAGACCTGGTGGTGAAGACCTGGTGGTGAAGACCTGATGGTGAAGACCTGGTGGTGAAGACCTGAAGGTGAAGACCATGTCAATGGTTGATCTTTCCGAGCGGAACCTGCACTGTGACTCCTGCTACACTTTATCAGACTCTAGCTACACTCTATCAGACTCTAGCTACACTTTATCAGACTCCAGCTACACTCTATCAGACTCTAGCTACACTTTATCAGACTCTAGCTACACTTTATCAGACTCCAGCTACACTTTATCAGACTCTAGCTACACTTTATCAGACTCTAGCTACACTTTATCAGACTCTAGCTACACTTTATCAGACTCTAGCTACACTTTATCAGACTCTAGCTACACTTTATCAGACTCTAGCTACACTTTATCAGACTCTAGCTACACTCTATCAGACTCTAGCTACACTCTATCAGACTCTAGCTACACTCTATCAGACTCTAGCTACACTTTATCAGACTCTAGCTACACTTTATCAGACTCCAGCTACACTTTATCAGACTCTAGCTACACTTTATCAGACTCTAGCTACACTTTATCAGACTCTAGCTACACTTTATCAGACTCTAGCTACACTTTATCAGACTCTAGCTACACTTTATCAGACTCTAGCTACACTTTATCAGACTCTAGCTACACTTTATCAGACTCCAGCTACACTTTATCAGACTCTAGCTACACTTTATCAGACTCTAGCTACACTTTATCAGACTCTAGCTACACTTTATCAGACTCCAGCTACACTTTATCAGACTCTAGCTACACTTTATCAGACTCCAGCTACACTTTATCAGACTCTAGCTACACTTTATCAGACTCTAGCTACACTTTATCAGACTCTAGCTACACTTTATCAGACTCTAGCTACACTTTATCAGACTCTAGCTACACTTTGTTCAGTAGGAAGACTTTGCCTGCGATGCTTCCTGTGTAGTTGTTACAGTTGCTTCTGTCACCTTCTTCTTGTACAAGCTAACAATGTTGGCGTCTCTCATGTCCTGAAGTACTGAAGTACTTTAGTACTGAAGTACTTTAGTACTGAAGTACTTTAGTACTGAAGTACTTTAGTACTTTAGTACTGAAGTACTTTAGTACTTTAGTACTGAAGTACTTTAGTACTGAAGTACTGCTCCTCCTTCCCAGTACTGACGGAGGACGTGGTGTCAGCATCATTCTCAGGTGCTTTTTCAATATATATATATATATATATATATATATTCCATTTTCTGTCTCACTGTCCTGATAAGTCAAGTAGTTGGAGGGTACACACATACTGTACTATTGTGTACACACATACTGTACTATTGTGTACACACATACTGTACTATTGTGTACACACATACTGTACTATTGTGTATTCACATTTTTATGATGTCCTCTAATTTTCATTCCAGTTGTAGTCATGCTTTTCATATCTGAAGAGCTCATTTTATTCTTTCTCATCCTTCGTGTCATTTTTTTCCTTCTCTATTGTTAAAATGCTCTCTTGAGGGAAAACTCATGAAGGCACTGTCAAAGCCTGGTGATTGATTGACTGATTGATTGATTGATTGATTGATTGATTGATACTTTTATTAGTAGACTGCACAGTACAGTACATATTATTAGTAGATTGCACAGTACAGTACATATTATTAGTAGATTGCACAGTACAGTACATATTATTAGTAGATTGCACAGTACAGTACATATTATTAGTAGATTGCACAGTACAGTACATATTATTAGTAGATTGTACAGTACAGTACATATTATTAGTAGATTGCACAGTACAGTACATATTATTAGTAGATTGCACAGTACAGTACATATTATTAGTAGATTGCACAGTACAGTACATATTATTAGTAGATTGCACAGTACATATTATTAGTAGATTGCACAGTACAGTACATATTATTAGTAGATTGCACAGTACAGTACATATTATTAATAGATTGCACAGTACAGTACATATTATTAGTAGATTGTACAGTACAGTACATATTATTAGTAGATTGCACAGTACAGTACATATCATTAGTAGATTGCACAGTACAGTACATATTATTAGTAGATTGTACAGTACAGTACATATTATTAGTAGATTGCACAGTACAGTACATATTATTAGTAGATTGCACAGTACAGTACATATTATTAGTAGATTGCACAGTACAGTACATATTATTAGTAGATTGCACAGTACAGTACATATTATTAGTAGATTGTACAGTACAGTACATATTATTAGTAGATTGCACAGTACAGTACATATTATTAGTAGATTGCACAGTACAGTACATATTATTAGTAGATTGTACAGTACAGTACATATTATTAGTAGGTTGCACAGTACAGTACATATTATTAGTAGATAGTACAGTACAGTACATATTATTAGTAGATAGTACAGTACAGTACATATTATTAGTAAATTGCACAGTACAGTACATATTATTAGTAGATTGCACAGTACAGTACATATTATTAGTAGATTGCACAGTACAGTACATATTATTAGTAGATTGCACAGTATCAATCAATCAATCAATGTTTACTTATATAGCCCTAAATCACTAGTGTCTCAAAGGGCTGCACAAACCACCACGACATCCTCGGTAGGCCCACATAAGGGCAAGGAAAACTCACACCCAGTGGGACGTCGGTGACAATGATGACTATGAGAACCTTAGAGAGGAGGAAAGCAATGGATGTCGAGCGGGTCTAACATGATACTGTGAAAGTTCAATCCACAATGGATCCAACACAGTCGCGAGAGTCCAGTCCAAAGCGGGTCCAACTCAGCAGCGAGAGTCCCGTTCACAGCGGAGCCAGCAGGAAACCATCCCAAGTGGAGGCGGATCAGCAGCGCAGAGATGTCGAGGCGGATCAGCAGCGCAGAGATGTCCCCAGCCGATACACAGGCAAGCAGTACATGGCCACCGGATCGGACCGGACCCCCTCCACAGGGGAGAGTGGGACATAGAAGAAAAAGAAAAGAAACAGCAGATCAACTGGTCTAAAAAGGGAGTCTATTTAAAGGCTACAGTATACAAATGAGTTTTAAGGTGAGACTTAAATGCTTCTACTGAGGTGGCATCTCGAACTTTTACCGGGAGGGCATTCCAGAGTACTGGAGCCCGAACGGAAAACGCTCTATAGCCCGCAGACTTTTTTTGGGCTTTGGGAATCACTAACAAGCCGGAGTCCTTTGAAGGCAGATTTCTTGCCGGGACATATGGTACAATACAATCGGCAAGATAGGATGGAACTAGACCGTGTAGTATTTTATACGTAAGTAGTAAAACCTTAAAGTCACATCTTAAGTGCACAGGAAGCCAGTGCAGGTGAGCCAGTATAGGTATATATGTATGTATATATGTATATAAAGGTATATACAGTATAGGTATATATGTATGTATATATGTATATAAAGGTATATACAGTATAGGTATATATGTATGTATATATGTATATAAAGGTATATACAGTACAGGTATATATGTATGTATATATGTATATAAAGGTATATACAGTATAGGTATATATGTATGTATATATGTATATAAAGGTATATACAGTACAGGCGTAATGTGATCAAACTTTCTTGTTCTTGTCAAAAGTCTAGCAGCCGCATTTTGTACCAACTGTAATCTTTTAATGCTAGACATGGGGAGACCCGAAAATAATACGTTACAGTAGTCGAGGTGAGACGTAACAAACGCATGGATAATGATCTCAGCGTCTTTAGTGGACAGAATGGAGCGAATTTTAGCGATATTACGGAGATGAAAGAAGGCCGTTTTAGTAACGCTTTTAATGTGTGCCTCAAAGGAGAGAGTTGGGTGGAAGATAATACCCAGATTCTTTACCGTGTCGCCTTGTTTAATTGTTTGGTTGTCAAATGTTAGAGTTGTATTATTAAATAGAGTTCGGTGTCTAGCAGGACCGATAATCAGCATTTCCGTTTTTTTGGCATTGAGTTGCAAAAAGTTAGCGGACATCCATTGTTTAATTTCATTAAGACACGCCTCCAGCTGACTACAATCCGGCGTGTTGGTCAGCTTTAGGGGCATGTAGAGTTGGGTGTCATCAGCATAACAGTGAAAGCTAATACCGTATTTGCGTATGATGTCACCTAGCGGCAGCATGTAGATGCTGAAGAGTGCAGGGCCAAGGACCGAACCCTGGGGAACTCCACACGTTACCTTAACGTAGTCCGAGGTCACATTGTTATGGGAGACACACTGCATCCTATCAGTAAGATAAGAGTTAAACCAAGACAGGGCTAAGTCTGACATACCAATTCGTGTTTTGATACGTTCTAATAAAATATTATGATCGACGGTATCGAAAGCAGCGCTAAGATCGAGGAGCAGCAACATAGATGACGCATCAGAATCCATCGTTAGCAATAGATCATTAGTCATTTTTGCGAGGGCTGTCTCCGTGGAGTGATTTGCCCTGAAACCGGATTGAAAGGTTTCACATAGATTGTTAGACGCTAAGTGTTCATTTAACTGCTCCGCAACAATTTTTTCGAGGATTTTTGAAATAAAGGGAAGGTGAGACACCGGTCGGTAGTTTACCATGAGGTCAGGATCGAGGTTAGGTCTTTTAAGAAGAGGATGAATAACCGCTTTTTTGAATGCAAGGGGAACAGTGCCCGAGGAAAGTGATAAGTTTATAATATTTAGCACTGATGGACCTAATAATACAAAGAGCTCCTTGATCAGTTTCCCAGGAAGAGGTACAGTACATATTCCGTACAATTGACCACTAAATGCTAACACCCCAATAAGTTTTTCAACTTGTTTAAGTCGGGGTCCACCTTCATCAATTCATGGTACAAATATATACTATCAACATAATACAGTCATCACACAAGTTAATCATCATAGTATATACATTGAATTATTGACATTATTTACAATCCGGGGGGTGGGATGAGGAGCTTTGCTTGATATCAGAACTTCAGTCATCAACAATTGCATCAACAGAGAAATGTGGACATTGAAACAGTGTAGGTCTTATTTAGTAGGATATGTACAGCCAGCAGAGAACATAGTGAGTTCACATAGCATAAGAACATGTATATACTTTATAAATATGTACAGCCAGCAGAGAACATAGTGAGTTCACATAGTATAAGAACAAGTATATACTTTATAAATATGTACAACCAGCAGAGAACATAGTGAGTTCACATAGCATAAGAACATGTATATACTTTATAAATATGTACAACCAGCAGAGAACATAGTGAGTTCACATAGTATAAGAACAAGTATATACTTTATAAATATGTACAGCCAGCAGAGAACATAGTGAGTTCACATAGCATAAGTACAAGTATATACTTTATAAATATGTACAGCCAGCAGAGAACATAGTCAGTTCACATAGCATAAGAACAAGTATATACTTTATAAATATGTACAGTCAGCAGAGAACATAGTGAGTTCACATAGTGTAAGAACAAGTATATACTTTATAAATATGTACAGCCAGCAGAGAACATAGTGAGTTCACATAGTGTAAGAACAAGTATATACTTTATAAATATGTACAGCCAGCAGAGAACATAGTGAGTTCACATAGTATAAGAACAAGTATATACTTTATAAATATGTACAGTCAGCAGAGAACATAGTGAGTTCACATAGCATAAGAACAAGTATATACTTTATAAATATGTACAGCCAGCAGAGAACATAGTCAGTTCACATAGCATAAGAACAAGTACAGTATATACATTAGAAGTACATTTGAGTTGTTTATAATGCGGGGAGATGGGATGTGAATGGAGGAGGGTATTAGTAAAGTGTTGAAGTTGCCAGGAGGTGTTGTTTTAGAGCACATTTGAAGGAGGATAGAGATGCACTTACTTTTACACCTGTTGGGAGTGCATTCCAAATTGATGTGGCATAGAAAGAGAATGAGTTAAGACCTTTGTTAGATGGGAATCTGGGTTTAATGTGGTTTGTGGAGCTCCCCCTGGTGTTGTGGTTATGGCGCTCATTTACGTTAAGGAAGTAGTTTGACATGTACTTCGGTATCAGGGAGGTGTAGCGGATTTTATAGACTAGGCTCAGTGCAAGTTGTTTGACTCTGTCCTCCACCCTGAGCCAGCCCACTTTGGAGAAGTGGGTTGGAGTGATATAGCGCCCCCTTGTGGAATGTTTACAATTAAAACAACAACCAAATGATATCCATTGTTTCAGTAATTCCCATTGATAGAAGTGGGAATTACTGGTGGCAGGTGAGACAGTGCCTCACCTGCCACCAGGTGGCTTAACCATAAGATGTTCCAGAACGAAGTAATAAAATAAAATAGGTTTTAATATTTCTCTTTTGGTTTATGCTTTCTATGTGATTTTGGTGTGGTTCCTGTATATTTTGATCATTTTCATGGTCAAAATCGCGGAAATTTCATGTTTCCTGATCAAACCAATGCAACAGACGAGAAGTGAGGCAGACACAAACGGTGCCTCCACGGCTACATACAGTGTGTATTGGGCATGTGCGTGCGAGGGGGTGGAAAAGGCAGGCCATGAGGCAGCAAGTACCTCTGCCTCAAGGTAGGGGGCGATACATTGTAAACTTGCAGTTGAATGCATCAGCAGTACTCTGACTGGCCACACGGGGAGAAGTGGGGGCGCTCAAGCTAGCAGACACAGGTCTCTCCAGCGGAAGACAGCATTTTTTTCTTTTCTTTATTTTTCAACTGTATTTATAACAAACATGGCATTTTTATTAGAGTAAGCCAGCGTTTGTGAGGGTTTTTGTCAGATGCTAAAAAATGGTTTAATTTTTTGGAGTGAAATTCAATGAAATGAATGTTTCTGCCAATATGGAGGATTATATACTGTATCCAAGATGAAATACTTGCCAATATGGAGGATTATATACTGTATCCAAGATGAAGTACTTGCCAATATGGAGGATTATATACTGTATCCAAGATGAAATACTTGCCAATATGGAGGATTATATACTGTATCCAAGATGAAATACTTGCCAATATGGAGGATTATATACTGTATCCAAGATGAAGTACTTGCCAATATGGAGGATTATATACTGTATCCAAGATGAAGTACTTGCCGATATGGAGGATTATATACTGTATCCAAGATGAAGTATTTGCCAATATGGAGGATTATATACTGTATCCAAGATGAAGTACTTGCCGATATGGAGGATTATATACTGTATCCGAGATGAAGTACTTGCCAATATGGAGGATTATATACTGTATCCAAGATGAAGTATTTGCCAATATGGAGGATTATATAATGTATCCAAGATGAAGTACTTGCCAATATGGAGGATTATATACTGTATCCAAGATGAAGTACTTGCCAATATGGAGGATTATATAATGTATCCAAGATGAAGTACTTGCCAATATGGAGGATTATATACTGTATCCAAGATGAAGTACTTGCCAATATGGAGGATTATATACTGTATCCAAGATAAAGTATTTGCCAATATGGAGGATTATATACTGTATCCAAGATGAAGTATTTGCCAATATGGAGGATTATATACTGTATCCAAGATGAAGTACTTGCCAATATGGAGGATTATATACTGTATCCAAGATGAAGTACTTGCCGATATGGAGGATTATATACTGTATCCAAGATGAAGTATTTGCCAATATGGAGGATTATATACTGTATCCAAGATGAAGTACTTGCCAATATGGAGGATTATATACTGTATCCAAGATGAAGTACTTGCCAATATGGAGGATTATATAATGTATCCAAGATGAAGTACTTGCCAATATGGAGGATTATATACTGTATCCAAGATGAAGTACTTGCCAATACGGAGGATTATACACTGTATCCAAGATGAAGTACTTGCCAATATGGAGGATTATATACTGTATCCAAGATGAAGTATTTGCCAATATGGAGGATTATATACTGTATCCAAGATGAAATACTTGCCAATATGGAGGATTATATACTGTATCCAAGATGAAGTACTTGCCAATATGGAGGATTATATACTGTATCCAAGATGAAGTACTTGCCGATATGGAGGATTATATACTGTATCCAAGATGAAGTATTTGCCAATATGGAGGATTATATACTGTATCCAAGATGAAGTACTTGCCGATATGGAGGATTATATACTGTATCCGAGATGAAGTACTTGCCAATATGGAGGATTATATACTGTATCCAAGATGAAGTATTTGCCAATATGGAGGATTATATAATGTATCCAAGATGAAGTACTTGCCAATATGGAGGATTATATACTGTATCCAAGATGAAGTACTTGCCAATATGGAGGATTATATAATGTATCCAAGATGAAGTACTTGCCAATATGGAGGATTATATACTGTATCCAAGATGAAGTACTTGCCAATATGGAGGATTATATACTGTATCCAAGATAAAGTATTTGCCAATATGGAGGATTATATACTGTATCCAAGATGAAGTATTTGCCAATATGGAGGATTATATACTGTATCCAAGATGAAGTACTTGCCAATATGGAGGATTATATACTGTATCCAAGATGAAGTACTTGCCGATATGGAGGATTATATACTGTATCCAAGATGAAGTATTTGCCAATATGGAGGATTATATACTGTATCCAAGATGAAGTACTTGCCAATATGGAGGATTATATACTGTATCCAAGATGAAGTACTTGCCAATATGGAGGATTATATAATGTATCCAAGATGAAGTACTTGCCAATATGGAGGATTATATACTGTATCCAAGATGAAGTACTTGCCAATACGGAGGATTATACACTGTATCCAAGATGAAGTACTTGCCAATATGGAGGATTATATACTGTATCCAAGATGAAGTATTTGCCAATATGGAGGATTATATACTGTATCCAAGATGAAATACTTGCCAATATGGAGGATTATATACTGTATCCAAGATGAAGTACTTGCCAATATGGAGGATTATATACTGTATCCAAGATGAAGTACTTGCCGATATGGAGGATTATATACTGTATCCAAGATGAAGTATTTGCCAATATGGAGGATTATATACTGTATCCAAGATGAAGTACTTGCCGATATGGAGGATTATATACTGTATCCGAGATGAAGTACTTGCCAATATGGAGGATTATATACTGTATCCAAGATGAAGTATTTGCCAATATGGAGGATTATATAATGTATCCAAGATGAAGTACTTGCCAATATGGAGGATTATATACTGTATCCAAGATGAAGTACTTGCCAATATGGAGGATTATATAATGTATCCAAGATGAAGTACTTGCCAATATGGAGGATTATATACTGTATCCAAGATGAAGTACTTGCCAATATGGAGGATTATATACTGTATCCAAGATAAAGTATTTGCCAATATGGAGGATTATATACTGTATCCAAGATGAAGTATTTGCCAATATGGAGGATTATATACTGTATCCAAGATGAAGTACTTGCCAATATGGAGGATTATATACTGTATCCAAGATGAAGTACTTGCCGATATGGAGGATTATATACTGTATCCAAGATGAAGTATTTGCCAATATGGAGGATTATATACTGTATCCAAGATGAAGTATTTGCCAATATGGAGGATTATATACTGTATCCAAGATGAAGTACTTGCCAATATGGAGGATTATATACTGTATCCAAGATGAAGTACTTGCCAATATGGAGGATTATATACTGTATCCAAGATGAAGTACTTGCCAATATGGAGGATTATATACTGTATCCAAGATGAAGTACTTGCCAATATGGAGGATTATATACTGTATCCAAGATGAAGTACTTGCCAATATGGAGGATTATATAAAGTATCCAAGATGAAGTACTTGCCAATATGGAGGATTATATACTGTATCCAAGATGAAGTACTTGCCAATATGGAGGATTATATACTGTATCCAAGATGAAGTACTTGCCAATATGGAGGATTATATACTGTATCCAAGATGAAGTATTTGCCAATATGGAGGATTATATACTGTATCCAAGATGAAGTACTTCTCTAACTGGACTTGAAGACAAAAGTAATGTGATCATACAAAGTATGTTTTCATGGAAGATACAGTAGTTATTACTGCTTCACATACAAACACAGAAAGGTAAAATACACTCACAATACTTGATTTATTTGGTTAAAAGCAAATGGGACCAAAAAGTATTTAATAACAACTTTATCAAATACTTTTTGGACCCATTTATCATATCATAATATCACTATGACAACGTTTTGATGAAAGCAAATAACTCCCTTTTTTCCTGTAACTCTAATGTGCAACCTAAATCTCTAATCTGCAACCTAAATCTCTAATGTGCAACCTAAATCTCTAATGTGCTACCTAAATCTCTAATCTGCAACCTAAATCTCTAATGTGCAACCTAAATCTCTAATCTGCAACCTAAATCTCTAATCTGCAACCTAAATCTCTAATGTGCAACCTAAATCTCTAATCTGCAACCTAAATCTCTAATGTGCAACCTAAATCTCTAATCTGCAACCTAAATCTCTAATGTGCAACCTAAATCTCTAACGTGCAACCTAAATCTCTAATCTGCAACCTAAATCTCTAATGTGCAACCTAAATCTCTAATGTGCAACCTAAATCTCTAATGTGCAACCTAAATCTCTAATGTGCAACCTAAATCTCTAATCTGCAACCTAAATCTCTAATGTGCAACCTAAATCTCTAATCTGCAACCTAAATCTCTAATGTGCAACCTAAATCTCTAATGTGCAACCTAAATCTCTAATGTGCAACCTAAATCTCTAATGTGCAACCTAAATCTCTAATCTGCAACCTAAATCTCTAATGTGCAACCTAAATCTCTAATGTTCAACCTAAATCTCTAATGTGCAACCTAAATGTGTAATGTGCAACCTAAATCTCTAATGTGCAACCTAAATCTCTAATGTGCAACCTAAATCTCTAATGTGCAACCTAAATCTCTAATGTGCAACCTAAATCTCTAATCTGCAACCTAAATCTCTAATCTGCAACCTAAATCTCTAATGTGCAACCTAAATCTCTAATGTGCAACCTAAATCTCTAATGTGCAACCTAAATCTCTAATGTGCAACCTAAATCTCTAATGTGCAACCTAAATCTCTAATCTGCAACCTAAATCTCTAATCTGCAACCTAAATCTCTAATGTGCAACCTAAATCTCTAATCTGCAACCTAAATCTCTAATGTGCAACCTAAATCTCTAATCTGCAACCTAAATCTCTAATGTGCAACCTAAATCTCTAATCTGCAACCTAAATCTCTAATGTGCAACCTAAATCTCTAATGTGCAACCTAAATCTCTAATCTGCAACCTAAATCTCTAATCTGCAACCTAAATCTCTAATGTGCAACCTAAATCTCTAATGTGCAACCTAAATCTCTAATCTGCAACCTAAATCTCTAATCTGCAACCTAAATCTCTAATGTGCAACCTAAATCTCTAATCTGCAACCTAAATCTCTAATGTGCAACCTAAATCTCTAATGTGCAACCTAAATCTCTAATGTGCAACCTAAATCTCTAATGTGCAACCTAAATCTCTAATGTGCAACCTAAATCTCTAATGTGCAACCTAAATCTCTAATCTGCAACCTAAATCTCTAATGTGCAACCTAAATCTCTAATGTGCAACCTAAATCTCTAATCTGCAACCTAAATCTCTAATGTGCAACCTAAATCTCTAATGTGCAACCTAAATGTGTAATGTGCAACCTAATGTGTAATGTGCAACCTAAATGTGTAATGTGCAACCTAAATCTCTAATGTGCAAACCTAAATGTGTAATGTGCAACCTAAATGTGAATTGTGCAACCTAAATGTGTAATGTGCAACCTAAATGTGTAGTGTGCAACCTAAATGTCTAATGTGCAACCTAAATGTGTAATGTGCAAACCTAAATGTGTAATGTGCAACCTAAATGTGTGATGTGCAACCTAAATGTGTAATGTGCAACCTAAATGTGTAATGTGCAACCTAAATGTGTGATGTTTAACCTAAATGTGTAGTGTGCAACCTAAATGTGTGATGTGCAACCTAAATGTGTAATGTACAAACCTAAATGTGTAATGTGCAACCTAAATCTCTAATGTGCAAACCTAAATGTGTAATGTGCAACCTAAATGTGAATTGTGCAACCTAAATGTGTAATGTGCAACCTAAATGTGTAATGTGCAACCTAAATGTGTAATGTGCAACCTAAATGTGTAATGTGCAACCTAAATGTGTAATGTGCAACCTAAATGTGTGATGTGCAACCTAAATGTGTAGTGTGCAACCTAAATGTGTAATGTGCAACCTAAATGTGTAATGTGCAAACCTAAATGTGTAATGTGCAACCTAAATCTCTAATGTGCAAACCTAAATGTGTAATGTGCAACCTAAATGTGAATTGTGCAACCTAAATGTGTAATGTGCAACCTAAATGTGTAGTGTGCAACCTAAATGTGTAATGTGCAACCTAAATGTGTAATGTGCAAACCTAAATGTGTAATGTGCAACCTAAATGTGTGATGTGCAACCTAAAAGTGTAATGTGCAACCTAAATGTGTGATGTGCAACCTAAAAGTGTAATGTGCAACCTAAATGTGTGATGTGCAACCTAAATGTGTGATGTGCAACCTAAATGTGTAATGTGCAACCTAAATGTGTGATGTGCAACCTAAATATGTAATGTGCAACCTAAATGTGTAATGTGCAACCTAAATGTGTGATGTGCAACCTAAATGTGTAATGTGCAACCTAAATGTGTATCACTGACTGATACTTATACTGATACATCACTGACTGATACTGACACTGATACATCACTGACTGATACTGACACTGATACATCACTGACTGATACTTATACTGATACATCACTGACTGATACTTATACTGATACATCACTGACTGATACTTATACTGATACATCACTGACTGATACTGACACTGATACGTCACTGACTGATACTTATACTGATACATCACTGACTGATACTTACACTGATACATCACTGACTGATACTTATACTGATACATCACTGATACTTATACTGATACATCACTGACTGATACTTATACTGATACATCACTGACTGATACTTACACTGATACATCACTGACTGATACTTATACTGATACATCACTGACTGATACTTATACTGATACATCACTGACTGATACTGACACTGATACATCACTGACTGATACTTATACTGATACATCACTGACTGATACTTATACTGATACATCACTGACTGATACTTATACTGATACATCACTGACAGATACTTATACTGATACATCACTGACTGATACTTATACTGATACATCACTGACTGATACTTATACTGATACATCACTGACTGATACTGACACTGATACGTCACTGACTGATACTTATACTGATACATCACTGACTGATACTTACACTGATACATCACTGACTGATACTTATACTGATACATCACTGATACTTATACTGATACATCACTGACTGATACTTATACTGATACATCACTGACTGATACTTACACTGATACATCACTGACTGATACTTATACTGATACATCACTGACTGATACTTATACTGATACATCACTGACTGATACTGACACTGATACATCACTGACTGATACTTATACTGATACATCACTGACTGATACTTATACTGATACATCACTGACTGATACTGACACTGATACATCACTGACTGATACTTATACTGATACATCACTGACTGATACTTATACTGATACATCACTGACTGATACTGACACTGATACATCACTGACTGATACTTATACTGATACATCACTGACTGATACTTATACTGATACATCCTGACTGATACTGACACTGATACATCACTGACTGATACTTATACTGATACATCACTGACTGATACTTATACTGATACGTCACTGACTGATACTGACACTGATACATCACTGACTGATACTTATACTGATACATCACTGACTGATACTTATACTGATACATCACTGACTGATACTGACACTGATACATCACTGACTGATACTTATACTGATACATCACTGACTGATACTGACACTGATACATCACTGACTGATACTGACACTGATACATCACTGACTGATACTTATACTGATACATCACTGACTGATACTTACACTGATACATCACTGACTGATACTTATACTGATACATCACTGATACTATACTGATACATCACTGACTGATACTTATACTGATACATCACTGACTGATACTTACACTGATACATCACTGACTGATACTTATACTGATACATCACTGACTGATACTTATACTGATACATCACTGACTGATACTGACACTGATACATCACTGACTGATACTTATACTGATACATCAACTGACTGATACTTAATACTGATACATCACTGACTGATACTTATACTGATACATCACTGACTGATACTGACACTGATACATCACTGACTGATACTTATACTGATACATCACTGACTGATACTTATACTGATACATCACTGACTGATACTGACACTGATACATCACTGACTGATACTTATACTGATACATCACTGACTGATACTTATACTGATACATCACTGACTGATACTGACACTGATACATCACTGACTGATACTTATACTGATACGTCACTGACTGATACTGACACTGATACATCACTGACTGATACTTATACTGATACATCACTGACTGATACTTATACTGATACATCACTGACTGATACTTATACTGATACATCACTGACTGATACTTATACTGATACGTCACTGACTGATACTTATACTGATACATCACTGACTGATACTTATACTGATACGTCACTGACTGATACTTATACTGATACATCACTGACTGATACTTATACTGATACATCACTGACTGATACTTATACTGATACATCACTGACTGATACTTATACTGATACATCACTGACTGATACTGACACTGATACATCACTGACTGATACTTATACTGATACGTCACTGACTGATACTTATACTGATCGTCACTGACTGATACTGACACTGATACATCACTGACTGATACTTATACTGATACATCACTGACTGATACTTATACTGATACATCACTGACTGATACTTATACTGATACATCACTGACTGATACTTATACTGATACGTCACTGACTGATACTTATACTGATACATCACTGACTGATACTTATACTGATACATCACTGACTGATACTGACACTGATACATCACTGACTGATACTGACACTGATACATCACTGACTGATACTTATACTGATACATCGACTGATACTTACATGATACATCACTGACTGATACTTATACTGATACATCACTGATACTTATACTGATACATCACTGACTGATACTTATACTGATACATCACCTGACTGATACTTACACTGATACATCACTGACTGATACTTATACTGATACATCACTGACTGATACTTATACTGATACATCACTGACTGATACTGACACTGATACATCACTGACTGATACTTATACTGATACATCACTGACTGATACTTATACTGATACATCACTGACTGATACTTATACTGATACATCACTGACTGATACTGACACTGATACATCACTGACTGATATATACTGATACTTATACTGATACATCACTGACTGATACTGACCTGATACATCACTGACTGATACTTATACTGATACATCACTGACTGATACTTATACTGATACATCCTGACTGATACTGACACTGATACATCACTGACTGATATTATACTGATACGTCACTGACTGATACTTATACTGATTACGTCACTGACTGATACTGACACTGATACATCACTGACTGATACTTATACTGATACATCACTGACTGATACTTATACTGATACATCCACTGACTGATACTTATACTGATACATCACTGACTGATACTTATACTGATACGTCACTGACTGATACTTATACTGATACATCACTGACTGATACTTATACTGATACGTCACTGACTGATACTTATACTGATACATCACTGACTGATACTATACTGATACATCACTGACTGATACTTATACTGATACATCACTGACTGATACTTATACTGATACATCACTGACTGATACTGACACTGATACATCACTGACTGATACTTATACTGATACGTCACTGACTGATACTTATACTGATACATCACTGACTGATACTGACACTGATACATCACTGACTGATACTTATACTGATACATCACTGACTGATACTTATACTGATACATCACTGACTGATACTTATACTGATACATCACTGACTGATACTTATACTGATACATCACTGACTGATACTTATACTGATACATCACTGACTGATACTTATACTGATACGTCACTGACTGATACTTATACTGATACATCACTGACTGATACTTATACTGATACATCACTGACTGATACTTATACTGATACATCACTGACTGATACTGACACTGATACATCACTGACTGATACTTATACTGATACGTCACTGACTGATACTTATACTGATACGTCACTGACTGATACTGACACTGATACATCACTGACTGATACTTATACTGATACATCACTGACTGATACTTATACTGATACATCACTGACTGATACTTATACTGATACATCACTGACTGATACTTATACTGATACGTCACTGACTGATACTTATACTGATACATCACTGACTGATACTTATACTGATACGTCACTGACTGATACTTATACTGATACATCACTGACTGATACTTATACTGATACATCACTGACTGATACTTATACTGATACATCACTGACTGATACTTATACTGATACATCACTGACTGATACTGACACTGATACATCACTGACTGATACTTATACTGATACGTCACTGACTGATACTTATACTGATACGTCACTGACTGATACTGACACTGATACATCACTGACTGATACTTATACTGATACATCACTGACTGATACTTATACTGATACATCACTGACTGATACTTATACTGATACATCACTGACTGATACTTATACTGATACGTCACTGACTGATACTTATACTGATACATCACTGACTGATACTTATACTGATACGTCACTGACTGATACTTATACTGATACATCACTGACTGATACTTATACTGATACATCACTGACTGATACTTATACTGATACATCACTGACTGATACTTATACTGATACATCACTGACTGATACTGACACTGATACATCACTGACTGATACTTATACTGATACGTCACTGACTGATACTTATACTGATACGTCACTGACTGATACTGACACTGATACATCACTGACTGATACTTATACTGATACATCACTGACTGATACTTATACTGATACATCACTGACTGATACTTATACTGATACATCACTGACTGATACTTATACTGATACGTCACTGACTGATACTTATACTGATACATCACTGACTGATACTTATACTGATACGTCACTGACTGATACTTATACTGATACATCACTGACTGATACTTATACTGATACGTCACTGACTGATACTTATACTGATACATCACTGACTGATACTTATACTGATACGTCACTGACTGATACTGTCAATATTTCAATGATTGTGTACATTCTCCCATGATATGTTTCCTCCATTTGCACAACAACTACAATCATGAGGCAGATGTTTTAAATGTTTCTTTGAAAGGAAGGAATCTCAAAGCCCTTAAAAGAAGAATATTGTTTGCGTGCTGAAGAGCTGCTGACATCATCAACGTTCCCGCCTCCTCAAATGCTTCCAGGAAGAGATGAGACTTGCAATGCTATCATTTCTGCAGAAGATTCCAGCACAGCAGCTCCAAACTTCAACGAGACAAAGTCTGCACACCTGGGAGTCTCTTTTCTGTGCGGGTTAATGAATCTTTACTGTTTCTGATGATAAAAAACCACATGATTTTATTGCAACATTTAAACATGCGGAGAACAAATGAACATTCTTGGCTCTTTTCAACTTGCAATGACAGCTGCAAGTCCCAGACAGCAGGGGGCAGTAGTCGACAGGTGATCAAGCTGCTCTCATGGAGGGTCACCTGCCATGAGGGCTGGGGTCAGAGGGCCACCTCCAAAGACATGATGGGCCAGGTGAAATGACCACTTTAAAATATGTGGACAACCGCTTTAAATATTTGGACAACCACATTAAATAAAGTGGAAGACCACATTGAATAAGATGAGGGGCCACTTTAAATGGCGTGGAAGACCACATTGAATAAGATGAGGGGCCACATTAAATAAAGTGGAAGACCACATTGAATGAGATGAGGGGCCAATTTAAATGGTGTGGAAGACCACATTGAATAAGATGAGGGGCCACTTTAAATGGTGTGGAAGACCACATTGAATAAGATGAGGGGCCACTTTAAATGGTGTGGAAGACCACATTGAATAAGATGAGGGGCCACTTTAAATGGTGTGGAAGACCACATTGAATAAGATGAGAGGCCACTTTAAATGGTGTGGAAGATCACATTGAATAAGATGAAGGGCCACTTTAAATGGTGTGGAAGACCACATTGAATAAGATGAGGGGCCACTTTAAATGGTGTGGAAGACCACATTGAATAAGATGAGGGGCCACTTTAAATGGTGTGGAAGACCACATTGAATAAGATGAGGGGCCACTTTAAATGGTGTGGAAGACCACATTGAATAAGATGAGGGGCCACTTTAAATGGTGTGGAAGACCACATTGAATAAGATGAGGGGCCACTTTAAATAGTGTGGAAGACCACATTGAATAAGATGAGGGGCCACTTTAAATGGTGTGGAAGACCACATTGAATAAGATGAGGGGCCACTTTAAATGGTGTGGAAGACCACGTTGAATAAGATGAGGGGCCACTTTAAATGGTGTGGAAGACCACATTGAATAAGATGAGGGGCCACTTTAAATGGTGTGGAAGACCACATTGAATAAGACGAGGGGCCACATTAAATGGTGTGGAAGACCACATTGAATAAGATGAGGGGCCACTTTAAATGGTGTGGAAGACCACATTGAAAAAGATGAGGGGCCACTTTAAATGGTGTGGAACACCACATTGAATAAGATGAGGGGCCACTTTAAATGGTGTGGAAGACCACGTTGAATAAGATGAGGGGCCACTTTAAATGGTGTGGAAGACCACATTGAATAAGATGAGGGGCCACTTTAAATGGTGTGGAAGACCACATTGAATAAGATGAGGGGCCACTTTAAATGGTGTGGAAGACCACATTGAATAAGACGAGGGGCCACATTAAATGGTGTGGAAGACCACATTGAATAAGACGAGGGGCCACATTAAATGGTGTGGTGGACACATGTGGTTTATGATGTGTTGTCTAGTAGATTCAGTCTCTGCTGAATCTCATCTCATGTTGCACCTTAGAAAGTGTTAATAGTGCAAGTAATGTAGTTGTTGTAAGGTGCATCATTACTCACCTGACATCTCAGGTGAGATTATCCATGCTGCTCTTCTCTTGTTCTTCTAGGCGTTGCAGGCGTGCCAAAGCAGGCCAGGAGGCGCCAACAACTTGGCCAGTTTATTCCTTGTCGCCGTAACCGGTTTGACAACACTCACCTGTCTCACCTGTTTCTAACACTCACCTGTCTCACCTGTTTCTGACCTTCACCGCCAACTGTTTGCACATAAACACTGCAGAGATATTGAACTATGTTCCCCAGACACACCTTGCATTAATAAGTAACTAGCACAGCACACCTTGTGCTAGCACTTTGCTTTGCCAGTAAAGAGGAAATCCTAGCAGAGACCAAAGAACACTTCAGCACGTGGACTTCCTGTTGCGTGCACTCCAACCGTGGCAGGAAAGAGCAGCCCTTCGTCTTTTTGTGACAAACACACGCATTCAGGGGAAGACCAGACTGTCTTTGAGCGCTTCCAACATGGACACCACGTCACAGGTAGGTCCCACACACCCTCAATTGTCCTATGGTTCTAGATCTTCCAACATGGACACCACGTCACAGGTAGGTCCCACACACCCTCAATTGTCCTATGGTTCTAGATCTTCCAACATGGACACCACGTCACAGGTAGGTCCCACACACCCTCAATTGTCCTATGGTTCTAGATCTTCCAACATGGACACCACGTCACAGGTAGGTCCCACACACCCTCAATTGTCCTATGGTTCTAGATCTTCCAACATGGACACCACGTCACAGGTAGGTCCCACACACCCTCAATTGTCCTATGGTTCTAGGTCTTCCAACATGGACACCACGTCACAGGTAGGTCCCACACACCCTCAATTGTCCTATGGTTCTAGATCTTCCAACATGGACACCACGTCACAGGTAGGTCCCACACACCCTCAATTGTCCTATGGTTCTAGATCTTCCAACATGGACACCACGGAGGCGGATCATGCAGACATGCCCGAGTATCTCCTTCTTCTTCATGTACAGGCGCTTTTGGAAATGACAAATCAATACCTTAAGAGAAGGCAATGGTTGATTGCAGCTATTTGGGATACAACACTTGTCAGACGGCAAGAGAACTTTCCAAAGCTGTCAGCTGGGATTCTACTTACCCAAAAACTTGCCCCCTTCGTCCCGTGGATGTTATTGTGATAGGCAGTGTGTGACTACAAATATCACTTTATGGAGGTGACTGTGAAATGACCAGACAGTGTGTGACTACAAATATCACTTTATGGAGGTGACTGTGAAATGACCAGACAGTGTGTGACTACAAATATCACTTTATGGAGGTGACTGTGAAATGACCAGACAGTGTGTGACTACAAATATCACTTTATGGAGGTGACTGTGAAATGACCAGACAGTGTGTGACTACAAATATCACTTTAAGGAGGTGACTGTGAAATGACCAGACAGTGTGTGACTACAAATATCACTTTATGGAGGTGACTGTGAAATGACCAGACAGTGTGTGACTACAAATATCACTTTATGGAGGTGACTGTGAAATGACCAGACAGTGTGTGACTACAAATATCACTTTAAGGAGGTGACTGTGAAATGACCAGACAGTGTGTGACTACAAATATCACTTTATGGAGGTGACTGTGAAATGACCAGACAGTGTGTGACTACAAATATCACTTTATGGAGGTGACTGTGGAATGACCAGACAGTGTGTGACTACAAATATCACTTTAAGGAGGTGACTGTGAAATGACCAGACAGTGTGTGACTACAAATATCACTTTATGGAGGTGACTGTGAAATGACCAGACAGTGTGTGACTACAAATATCACTTTATGGAGGTGACTGTGAAATGACCAGACAGTGTGTGACTACAAATATCACTTTATGGAGGTGACTGTGGAATGACCAGACAGTGTGTGACTACAAATATCACTTTAAGGAGGTGACTATGAAATGACCAGACAGTGTGTGACTACAAATATCACTTTATGGAGGTGACTGTGAAATGACCAGACAGTGTGTGACTACAAATATCACTTTATGGAGGTGACTGTGAAATGACCAGACAGTGTGTGACTACAAATATCACTTTATGGAGGTGACTGTGAAATGACCAGACAGTGTGTGACTACAAATATCACTTTATGGAGGTGACTATGAAATGACCAGACAGTGTGTGACTACAAATATCACTTTATGGAGGTGACTGTGAAATGACCAGACAGTGTGTGACTACAAATATCACTTTATGGAGGTGACTATGAAATGACCAGACAGTGTGTGACTACAAATATCACTTTATGGAGGTGACTGTGAAATGACCAGACAGTGTGTGACTACAAATATCACTTTATGGAGGTGACTGTGAAATGACCAGACAGTGTGTGACTACAAATATCACTTTATGGAGGTGACTGTGAAATGACCAGACAGTGTGTGACTACAAATATCACTTTAAGGAGGTGACTGTGAAATGACCAGACAGTGTGTGACTACAAATATCACTTTATGGAGGTGACTGTGAAATGACCAGACAGTGTGTGACTACAAATATCACTTTATGGAGGTGACTGTGAAATGACCAGATAGTGTGCATGATGCCTGCATCTTGGCTAAGTCGTCATTAGCAAGCAGCTGAAAGATGGAACCTTCTCCTGGTGTCCCAAACAGTTTATGTACTTCCTGATGTGGATTCAAGATGTGCTTCATGTTTGATGTTTCAGCTGTGACTCACTACAATAGTCACACTGGATTCTAGCACCACACTGGATGTTGTTCAAAGGAGATCACTTTTCATTGAAGAACTTGCACACAAAACACAACAAACAAAAGTAAAATGCACAGCAAACTATTTACAACTTAACTCTTTTATATCATTTCACAGTAAAGTCAAGTCATCTACTGGAGGGCAGATGGGCGCTTTTTGGGTCTGTGCCGCGGACGTAGAGGGCGGGGTCTTAAACGGTGGCATTGTTGTGTGTGGACACGGATATGGCCAGGTGGGCGGGGTCTTAAACGGTGGCAATATTGTGTGTGGACACGGATATGGCCAGGTGGGCGGGGTCTTAAACGGTGGCATTGTTGTGTGTGGACACGGATATGGCCAGGTGGGCGGGGTCTTAAACGGTGGCAATGTTGTGTGTGGACACGGATATGGCCAGGTGGGCGGGGTCTTAAACGGTGGCAATATTGTGTGTGGACACGGATATGGCCAGGTGGGCGGGGTCTTAAACGGTGGCAATGTTGTGTGTGGACACGGATATGGCCAGGTGGGCGGGGTCTTAAACGGTGGCATTGTTGTGTGTGGACACGGATATGGCCAGGTGGGCGGGGTCTTAAACGGTGGCATTGTTGTGTGTGGACACGGATATGGCCAGGTGGGCGGGGTCTTAAACGGTGGCAATATTGTGTGTGGACACGGATATGGCCAGGTGGGCGGGGTCTTAAACGGTGGCAATATTGTGTGTGGACACGGATATGGCCAGGTGGGCGGGGTCTTAAACGGTGGCATTGTTGTGTGTGGACACGGATATGGCCAGGTGGGCGGGGTCTTAAACGGTGGCAATATTGTGTGTGGACACGGATATGGCCAGGTGGGCGGGGTCTTAAACGGTGGCATTGTTGTGTGTGGACACGGGTATGGCCAGGTGGGCGGGGTCTTAAACGGTGGCAATATTGTGTGTGGACACGGATATGGCCAGGTGGGCGGGGTCTTAAACGGTGGCATTGTTGTGTGTGGACACGGATATGGCCAGGTGGGCGGGGTCTTAAACGGTGGCATTGTTGTGTGTGGACACGGATATGGCCAGGTGGGCGGGGTCTTAAACGGTGGCATTGTTGTGTGTGGACACGGATATGGCCAGGTGGGCGGGGTCTTAAACGGTGGCATTGTTGTGTGTGGACAAGGATATGGCCAGGTGGGCGGGGTCTTAAACGGTGGCATTGTTGTGTGTGGACACGGATATGGCCAGGTGGGCGGGGTCTTAAACGGTGGCAATATTGTGTGTGGACACGGATATGGCCAGGTGGGCGGGGTCTTAAACGGTGGCATTGTTGTGTGTGGACACGGATATGGCCAGGTGGGCGGGGTCTTAAACGGTGGCAATATTGTGTGTGGACACGGATATGGCCAGGTGGGCGGGGTCTTAAACGGTGGCAATATTGTGTGTGGACACGGATATGGCCAGGTGGGCGGGGTCTTAAACGGTGGCAATATTGTGTGTGGACACGGATATGGCCAGGTGGGCGGGGTCTTTAACGGTGGCATTGTTGTGTGTGGACACGGATATGGCCAGGTGGGCGGGGTCTTAAACGGTGGCATTGTTGTGTGTGGACACCGAGATGGTGGTGACTTGTCCAGGGTGCACCCTGCCTTCCTTGTCCAGGGTGTTCCCCGCCTTCCTTGTCCAGGGTGTACTCCCCCTTCCTTGTCCAGGGCGTTCCCCGCCTTTCGCCCAAATGCAGCTGAGATAGGCTCCAGCACCTCCCAAGACAGTGAGAGGGACAAGCGGTAGAAATGGATGGATGGATGGACGATTACACCACGTCCTGATCCATTTTCTTGTTGAACCTGTGCCGCAGTTTGAAAAACCCTGGAATTGTGGTTTTGTTTTGTTTTGTTGTTTATGTGTGCATGAAGCAATCACATGTTCTTGATTGCTCCTTTTTTGTTTGACGTTTGTAGCTGTATGTAGAAATGGCGGCTCTGAAGTGCCACTGCAGCTGCTTGCATCAACTCTGTCTTCTTGCAGTGTCTTTTGTCTTCTCTCATGTTCCCTTCTCGTTTCCATGGCCTTTGACCTCCTTGTGTACCATCTTGACCTCCTTGTGTACCATCTTGACCTCCTTGGGTACCATCTTGACCTCCTTGTGTACCATCTTGACCTCCTTGTGTACCATCTTGACCTCCTTGTGTACCATCTTGACCTCCTTGTGTACCATCTTGACCTCCTTGTGTACCATCTTGACCTCCTTGTGTACCATCTTGACCTCCTTGTGTACCATCTTGACCTCCTTGTGTACCATCTTGACCTCCTTGTGTACCATCTTGACCTCCTTGTGTACCATCTTGACCTCCTTGTGTACCATCTTGACCTCCTTGGGTACCATCTTGACCTCCTTGTGTACCATCTTGACCTCCTTGTGTACCATCTTGACCTCCTTGTGTACCATCTTGACCTCCTTGTGTACCATCTTGACCTCCTTGTGTACCATCTTGACCTCCTTGTGTACCATCTTGACCTCCTTGTGTACCATCTTGACCTCCTTGTGTACCATCTTGACCTCCTTGTGTACCATCTTGACCTCCTTGTGTACCATCTTGACCTCCTTGTGTACCATCTTGACCTCCTTGTGTACCATCTTGACCTCCTTGTGTACCATCTTGACCTCCTTGTGTACCATCTTGACCTCCTTGTGTACCATCTTGACCTCCTTGTGTACCATCTTGACCTCCTTGTGTACCATCTTGACCTCCTTGTGAACCATCTTGACCTCCTTGGGTACCATCTTGACCTCCTTGTGTACCATCTTGACCTCCTTGTGTACCATCTTGACCTCCTTGTGTACCATCTTGACCTCCTTGTGTACCATCTTGACCTCCTTGTGTACCATCTTGACCTCCTTGTGTACCATCTTGACCTCCTTGTGTACCATCTTGACCTCCTTGTGTACCATCTTGACCTCCTTGTGTACCATCTTGACCTCCTTGTGTACCATCTTGACCTCCTTGTGTACCATCTTGACCTCCTTGTGTACCATCTTGACCTCCTTGTGTACCATCTTGACCTCCTTGTGAACCATCTTGACCTCCTTTTGTACCATCTTGACCTCCTTGTGTACCATCTTGACCTCCTTGTGTACCATCTTGACCTCCTTGTGTACCATCTTGACCTCCTTGTGAACCATCTTGACCTCCTTGGGTACCATCTTGACCTCCTTGTGTACCATCTTGACCTCCTTGGGTACCATCTTGACCTCCTTGTGTACCATCTTGACCTCCTTGTGTACCATCTTGACCTCCTTGTGTACCATCCTGACCTCCTTGTGTACCATCTTGACCTCCTTGTGTACCATCTTGACCTCCTTGTGTACCATCTTGACCTCCTTGGGTACCATCTTGACCTCCTTGTGTACCATCCTGACCTCCTTGTGTACCATCCTGACCTCCTTGTGTACCATCTTGACCTCCTTGTGTACCATCTTGACCTCCTTGTGTACCATCTTGACCTCCTTGTGTACCATCTTGACCTCCTTGTGTACCATCTTGACCTCCTTGTGTACCATCTTGACCTCCTTGTGTACCATCTTGACCTGCAACCGTCCACCTGGTCCACTGAGCCACTGCGCTTTGGCCTCCGGCATAAAGCTTGCATTCAATCCTTGGTGACATTTGGAGCGATGGAGGGTTGAATGTGGTCCAAATGAAACAGCAGGAATATAAAAAGTGACATTTCTCTTTTGGACTTTAGCTTCAAGGTTGAAAGTTGAACTTTATTGTCCCCGCGGGGAGACTTGTCTTGGACACGGTGCATCATGGCTTTCTTAACAACCACGAAAACAACAGAAGAAGAACACGAGCACAAGCAGACAAGTGACATTGAAAGCTCAGAACATGGAGTTTGATAGACATGGGTGGCACTTTGATGTCGGCATAACATCTACAGTATGGAGATAAAGATAAAGTAGCAGTCTGCATACCACTAGAGCTCATGGATAAAGTGCTATGTGCTAAAGTGCTATGTGCTAAAGTGCTATGTACTAAAGTGCTATGTGCTAAAGTGCTATGTGCTAAAGTGCTATGTACTAAAGTGCTATGTGCTAAAGTGCTATGTACTAAAGTGCTATGTGCTAAAGTGCTATGTACTAAAGTGCTATGTGCTAAAGTGCTATGTGCTAAAGTGCTATGTACTAAAGTGCTATGTGCTAAAGTGCTATGTACTAAAGTGCTATGTGCTAAAGTGCTATGTACTAAAGTGCTATGTGCTAAAGTGCTATGTACTAAAGTGCTATGTGCTAAAGTGCTATGTACTAAAGTGCTATGTGCTAAAGTGCTATGTGCTAAAGTGCTATGTACTAAAGTGCTATGTGCTAAAGTGCTATGTGCTAAAGTGCTATGTACTAAAGTGCTATGTGCTAAAGTGCTATGTGCTAAAGTGCTATGGGCTAAAGTGCTATGTACTAAAGTGCTATGTGCTAAAGTGCTATGTGCTAAAGTGCTATGTACTAAAGTGCTATGTGCTAAAGTGCTATGTACTAAAGTGCTATGTGCTAAAGTGCTATGTACTAAAGTGCTATGTGCTAAAGTGCTATGTGCTAAAGTGCTATGTACTAAAGTGCTATGTGCTAAAGTGCTATGTAGTAAAAAAGTGCTAACCTAAGTATTAACATTGTATTGCACATTGTTGGTCAGCTTAATGGAGGCTGGGACAGAAGATCATTTAAGGTGCTTCTATTTGCATGAAGGGACCCGGATGGCAGGGTTCCATATTCAGGGAAGAGTGGCTGTTGTGAATTGGAAATCATTTTCTTAGCTTTTTTCCTAACTGCCTGCTCATAGATGCTCTGTATAGGCTCATATTTATTTGGGTTCTTCCGAGGATGTCGTAGTGGTTTGTACAGTCCTTTGAGACATTTGTGATTTAGGGCTATAGAAATGAACATTGATTGATTGATTGATATTCTTTCCTCCCTACAATTTTCATTGCCGTTTTATGCATGCCGGCCAGTTTGCTTTGTAGCTTAAGGGTTAGGTTGCCAAACCCTGAGGTGATCCTGTATCTAATGATGCTCTCTACAATGGCACGCTAGAACATCATCATCATGTGGCTTCTTACGCACTACAATCTTAATCTTTGCAAAAAATAAACCCTCTGTTGCAGTCTATTGAACAGTTTGTCAATATGTGTCTTCCAGCAGAGAAGATGATCAATATGAAGCCCTAAATATTTATATGAGGATACCTGAGTGATTTCCTGATTTTTGATGACCACTGGCTCATGGTCAGTCACATTCCTCGGATCCACAACCATTTCCTGTGTCTTGGTCACATTTAGAATAAGTTGGTTGGTATCACACCACCTAATAAATAGGTCTATCTTGTCTTAGTACACAGAGGGTCCGTATCCTTGTGTAGAAGGCTTAGCAACACGCGTCCTACAATCCTTGTATAATTGTTAGGGTGCAGCGTCCTACAATCCTTGTATAATTGTTAGGGTGCAGCGTCCTACAATCCTTGTATAATTGTTAGGGTGCAGCGTCCTACAATCATTGTATAATTGTTAGGGTGCAGCGTCCTACAATCATTGTATAATTGTTAGGGTGCAGCGTCCTACAATCATTGTATAATTGTTAGGGTGCAGCGTCCTACAATCATTGTATAATTGTTAGGGTGCAGCGTCCTACAATCATTGTATAATTGTTAGGGTGCAGCGTCCTACAATCCTTGTATAATTGTTAGGGTGCAGCGTCCTACAATCATTGTATAATTGTTAGGGTGCAGCGTCCTACAATCATTGTATAATTGTTAGGGTGCAGCGTCCTACAATCATTGTATAATTGTTAGGGTGCAGCGTCCTACAATCATTGTATAATTGTTAGGGTGCAGCATCCTACAATCATTGTATAATTGTTAGGGTGCAGCGTCCTACAATCATTGTATAATTGTTAGGGTGCAGCGTCCTACAATCCTTGTATAATTGTTAGGGTGCAGCGTCCTACAATCCTTGTATAATTGTTAGGGTGCAGCGTCCTACAATCATTGTATAATTGTTAGGGTGCAGCGTCCTACAGTCCTTGTATAATTGTTAGGGTGCAGCGTCCTACAATCCTTGTATAATTGTTAGGGTGCAGCGTCCTACAATCATTGTATAATTGTTAGGGTGCAGCGTCCTACAATCCTTGTATAATTGTTAGGGTGCAGCGTCCTACAATCCTTGTATAATTGTTAGGGTGCAGCGTCCTACAATCCTTGTATAATTGTTAGGGTGCAGCGTCCTACAATCCTTGTATAATTGTTAGGGTGCAGCGTCCTACAATCATTGTATAATTGTTAGGGTGCAGCGTCCTACAATCCTCGTATAATTGTTAGGGTGCAGCGTCCTACAATCATTGTATAATTGTTAGGATGCAGCGTCCTACAATCATTGTATAATTGTTAGGGTGCAGCGTCCTACAATCATTGTATAATTGTTAGGGTGCAGCGTCCTACAATCATTGTATAATTGTTAGGGTGCAGCGTCCTACAATCCTTGTATAATTGTTAGGGTGCAGCGTCCTACAATCCTTGTATAATTGTTAGGGTGCAGCGTCCTACAATCCTTGTATAATTGTTAGGGTGCAGCGTCCTACAATCCTTGTATAATTGTTAGGGTGCAGCGTCCTACAATCATTGTATAATTGTTAGGGTGCAGCGTCCTACAATCATTGTATAATTGTTAGGGTGCAGCGTCCTACAATCATTGTATAATTGTTAGGGTGCAGCGTCCTACAATCATTGTATAATTGTTAGGGTGCAGCGTCCTACAATCATTGTATAATTGTTAGGGTGCAGCGTCCTACAATCCTTGTATAATTGTTAGGGTGCAGCGTCCTACAATCCTTGTATAATTGTTAGGGTGCAGCGTCCTACAATCCTTGTATAATTGTTAGGGTGCAGCGTCCTACAATCCTTGTATAATTGTTAGGGTGCAGCGTCCTACAATCATTGTATAATTGTTAGGGTGCAGCGTCCTACAATCATTGTATAATTGTTAGGGTGCAGCGTCCTACAATCCTTGTATAATTGTTAGGGTGCAGCGTCCTACAATCATTGTATAATTGTTAGGGTGCAGCGTCCTACAATCATTGTATAATTGTTAGGGTGCAGCGTCCTACAATCATTGTATAATTGTTAGGGTGCAGCGTCCTACAATCATTGTATAATTGTTAGGGTGCAGCGTCCTACAATCATTGTATAATTGTTAGGGTGCAGCGTCCTACAATCATTGTATAATTGTTAGGGTGCAGCGTCCTACAATCCTTGTATAATTGTTAGGGTGCAGCGTCCTACAATCATTGTATAATTGTTAGGGTGCAGCGTCCTACAATCATTGTATAATTGTTAGGGTGCAGCGTCCTACAATCCTTGTATAATTGTTAGGGTGCAGCGTCCTACAATCATTGTATAATTGTTAGGGTGCAGCGTCCTACAATCATTGTATAATTGTTAGGGTGCAGCGTCCTACAATCATTGTATAATTGTTAGGGTGCAGCGTCCTACAATCATTGTATAATTGTTAGGGTGCAGCGTCCTACAATCCTTGTATAATTGTTAGGGTGCAGCGTCCTACAATCCTTGTATAATTGTTAGGGTGCAGCGTCCTACAATCCTCGGTGTAGAGTGTTGGTGATACAACACAAGTTGTGTTTGCTGACCTTCACTTGCTGTGTTGTGTTTCTTCAAAAAGAGTGGAAGCATTTGATGAAGATGAAGTTTACAGATTTGTCTTTCAGCTTCTCCAAGAGTATGTGAATTTGCACTTTATTGCAAGCTGAGCAGAAAACAAGAAATACAATTCTAGCACAAGTTTGTGTCGTCAAGGTGCTTGGAGATAAAGTGCAAGGTGCAAGTATTGCATCATCAGTGCTGCGTTCCTGCTGGTACACAAACTGCTACACTTCTCAATTTGTCCTGACGTCCTTCATGAGCAACAAACACAACAAATGTTTCCAAACATGTGGTCACTCACGTTTCCTTTCTTCAAGGGTACAGCAGGGCAGCAGAACCCCAGGAGGAACTTGGACTTCTCGTCCTTGCGCGTTAAAAGTGAGCTGGTGAGGGACTGTCCAGGTGATGTTTGGGACAATGATGGGCGTGTCTGTGCACAGGAAGCAACAAGAGCTGGGAGGAGCACCAGAGAGGAGCTTGGTCTTCTTCCTCCGCCAGAGACTTCTCAAGAAGTGGTAAAAGATCCTGCAGTCTCACTTGCATGATGCAGTCTTATCTGCTCCCTGGGGGCTTGGAGCACACTGCAGATGCTCCTGGATAGTCCCACTCCTTAATGCTTCAGTCGTCTGCAGGATTCTCACAGGAATTAGGCCCAAAAAAAACAGCCAATCAAAAACTGCTCAGTGACCTAGTGGTTAAAGTGTCCGCCCTGCGATGGTTAGGCTGTGAGTTCAAACCCCGGCTGAGTCATTGGACTAAGACTTACTTTTTATTTTCATTCAGATTTGAACTTTACAGTACAGAGAAGAACAGACTTTTGTTACATTAGCTCGTGGAAGTGCAGGAGAAAAAAGCAAAAAGGTGCAGATATAAAACAATAGATGACAGCATCCAAGTTTATGGATGTATGTTATATTGTCTTTTTTCTTCCTGCCACTTCCTCCATGTGTGGGGGTATCGAGGGAATTATTATGATGCCTTCAAGAGTCTCACGGCCTGAGGGAAGAAGCTGTTACACAACCTGGAGGTTCTGCTTCAGAGTCTGCAGAACCTCTTTCTAAAGTCCAGCAGTGAAAACAGTCCTTGGTGGGGGTAGGAGGAGTCTCTGCAGAGTTTTCTGAGCCCTGGTCAGGCAGCAGCTTTTTGCCATCTCCTGGATAGGAGGAAGAGGAGTCCTGATGATCTTTTCCAGCGTCTTCAATAAAAATACAAATATAATTCACTTCACCCCTCTCATTGCAGGCTCCAGTCCAGACAGAGATGCAGGTGGTCTCTATAGTGCCTCTGTAGAATGTGCTGAAAACAGGGGGAGGAAGCTGTGCTCTTTTCATCCCACGCAAAAAGTGCATGCGCTGCTGAGCTCTTTTTACAAGAGCTTGGTGTGTAGGGACCAGGTCATATTGTCAGTGATCTGCACCCCCAGGAACTTGGTGTTGCTTACCATCTTCACTGCTGTGCCGTTGATGAAGAGTGGAGCATGGCTGGACTGGTGCTCCCTGAAGTCGACCATGATCTCCTCGGTCTTGTGGACGTTCAGGACCAGGTTGTTGGTTCTGCACCAGCCAACCAGATGTTTCACCTCCTCCCTGTAGTCCATGTGGTTGTTGTCATGGATGAGGCCCACTATTGTGTGGACTTCACAATGTGGTTAGTAGTGGACCTGGCGCACAAGTCATGGCTCATCAACGTGGACTCAGGACTCAGGACTCAGGACTCAGGACGCAGCCCTGGGGGGAGCCGGTGTTCAGGGAGATGGCACTGGAGGTGTTGTTACCCACTTTCACAGATTGGGGTCTGTCTGTGAGGAAGTCAAGCAGGGGGTTGTTGAATCCAAGGGGGGACAGTTTGCTCACCAAGTACTGCGGGATGATGGTGTGGAACACCGAACTGAAGTCCAGAAAGAATATCCACACGCGTGTGTCCTTTCCTTCCAGATGTTCTAAGCTCAGGTGGAGTGCAGAGGAGATGGCGTCCTCTGTGGAGCGGTCAGGGCGATAAGCGAACTGGTACGGGTGGAATGTGGGGGGAAGTCTGGAAACAATATATTCTTTTACCAGTCTCTCCAAGCACTTCATTATGATGGGGGTGAGTGTCATTGAGGGAGGAGATGATGGGTGTTTTAGGCACTGGGATGATTGTGGCCATCTTAAAACATGATGGTACCACAGCCTGGATCAGCGAGGTGTTGAAGATGTCTGTGAGAACCCCCGCCAGCTGCTCTGCACATCCCTTAAGCAACTTGCCCGGAATGTGATCGGGTCCCGCTGCTTTCCCTGGGTTTACTCTCCTCAGGGTTTTCAGGACATCCGCTGTCCCTCACCCTGGTGGATTTCCTTGCCGGAGTGGTGTTAAGTACCTCAAACCTTGCAAAGTGGTTGTTTAGGTCGTTAAGGAAGCTGATACTGTTGTCACAGGGACAGGGGGCAGCTTTACAGTCCGTGATGACCTGTATGCCCTGCCACATTGGTCTAGTGTTGGTGGGGTTCTCCAAGAAGTCCTGCACTTTCTGACTCTGAGCACGCTTTGCAACCCTAATGGCAGGGTTCAGGTTAGCTCGGGCTGTTTTAAATGCTACCATGTCGCCAGATTTAAAAGCCTTGTTCTGAGCCTTCAGCATTGCACGTAGCTCACTGTTCATCTCGTGTGGGGATGTTCTTGACCACACTGACATCCTCCCTGCACTTCTGAATGTATGCGGACACAGACTCTGCACACAGGTGTGATGGCGGCTGCCTTGAACATGTCCCAGTCTGTGCTTTCCAAGCAGTCTTGGAATGCTGACATGGTCCCTCTGGCCAGGTCCTCACCTGCTTCACTGTAGCTTGCTTCCTGGTCAGCAGGGGCTTGCATGCAGGAATAGTTTGCTTCCACCCCTGGTTGCAAAATACACATATTGATGGAAATGGGGGAACACACTCCCCTGCCACTATGAAAAAAGTCCCTGTGGGTGTGAAGATTGCAGTTCATTGATGGAGTGGTACAAAGCATTCAAAGCTTCTTTGGTGTTAGCACTGGGGGGAATGTTCACTGCTGTGAAGATCAGAGCACTCAATTCCCGAGGTAAATAAAGTGGCCTGCATGTTATTGTTAATATGTTTACATCGGGAGAGCAGAGACATGAGACTATCTTCCCGTTGTTGCAGCAGTTGTTGTTGACGTATGCAAACAGCACCGCCTCGGGAGTGTCGCTCCTGTCCGACCGAAACATTGTTAGCCCCTCCATGCTAACTGCCTTGTCCGGAATGGATGGTTTCAGCCAGGTTTATGTGAGCAATATGGTGCAGCAGTCTCTCATCTCCCGTCTTGCATATAAATCCAGCTTCAGGTAGTACACTTTGTTCTCCAGGGAGCGGACTTTTGAAAGCAGGATGGAAGAAAGTGGTTGTTCTGTGAAGATGAGCTTTTAGCCTTATTGTTAGCCCCGCTCGGCATCCCTGTTTCTGCTTCCGATCACACCGCTTACGTCTCCTCTGGTCAACGGTCCCCGCTGGTACTCGGCTCCGCTGCTTCACAGGCCGCTGGATGTATTCCCAGGCTAGCGATGAGGTCCAGCGTATACGCAGCTTTGCTCTAAAACGGATGCATTTATTTACATCTAAACTGTCTGGTGGTCGTATATTACTATGGAGTGACTACACTGGAAGTTAACTCTGAAATTTACAGAATATATTTGCCAAAATAGTTCCATTAGAACCACGAGCCTCTGCAGCCGAGCGGGGCGCCGCCGTCTTCAGATCGTACCAAAGACTATAAAAATGGGAGCCATTGCCTCCCTGCTTGGAACTCAGCATCAAGGCTTGGAATTGGGGGTTAAATCACCAAATGATTCCTGCTGCTGCTCACTGCTCCCCTCACCTCCCAGGGGGTGATCAAGGGTGATGGGTCAAATGCAGAGAATAATTGTGTGTGTGTGTGTGTGTTTGTGTGTGTGTGTGTGTGTTTGTGTGTGTGTGTGTGTTTGTGTGTGTGTGTTTGTGTGTGTGTGTGTGTGTGTTTGTGTGTGTGTGTGTGTGTGTTTGTGTGTGTGTGTGTGTGTGTGTGTTTGTGTGTGTGTGTGTGTGTTTGTGTGTGTGTGTGTGTTTGTGTGTGTGTGTGTGTTTGTGTGTGTGTGTGTGTGTGTTTGTGTGTGTGTGTGTGTGTGTGTGTGTGTTTGTGTGTGTGTGTGTGTGTGTTTGTGTGTGTGTGTGTGTGTGTGTGTGTGTGTGTGTGTGTGTGTGGATGTGTGTGTGTGTGTGTGTGTGTGTGTGTGTGTGTGTGTGTGTGTGTGTGTGTGTGTGTGTGTGTGTGTGTGTGTGTGTGTGTGTGTGTGTGTGTGGATGTGTGTGTGTGTGTGTGTGTGTGTGTGTGTGACTATCATTGCTACTTGAACTTGAAGATAAAAGCATGCGGACTGTGAGAGAGTATAAAAATGTCAAAGGATGTCATCTTCTCACAGAAACATCTGGGAAGGAAGAGGCTGATGCCGCCGTGGCCCGGTTCCACAGCAGCGAGGCCTGCACCACCCAAGCAGGTACCAATCCAAGACTACACAGCAGCGAGGCCTGCACCACCCAAGCAGGTACCAATCCAAGACTACACAGCAGCGAGGCCTGCACCACCCAAGCAGGCACCAATCCAAGACTACACAGCAGCAAGGCCTGCACCACCCAAGCAGGTACCAATCCAAGACTACACAGCAGCGAGGCCTGCACCACCCAAGCAGGTACCAATCCAAGACTACACAGCAGCGAGGCCTGCACCACCCAAGCAGGTACCAATCCAAGACTACACAGCAGCGAGGCCTGCACCACCCAAGCAGGTACCAATCCAAGACTACACAGCAGCGAGGCCTGCACCACCCAAGCAGGTACCAATCCAAGACTACACAGCAGCGAGGCCTGCACCACCCAAGCAGGTACCAATCCAAGACTACACAGCAGCAAGGCATGCACCACCCAAGCAGGCACCAATCCAAGACTACACAGCAGCGAGGCCTGCACCACCCAAGCAGGTACCAATCCAAGACTACACAGCAGCGAGGCCTGCACCACCCAAGCAGGTACCAATCCAAGACTACACAGCAGCAAGGCATGCACCACCCAGGCAGGTACCAATCCAAGACTACACAGCAGCGAGGCCTGCACCACCCAAGCAGGTACCAATCCAAGACTACACAGCAGCGAGGCCTGCACCACCCAAGCAGGTACCAATCCAAGACTACACAGCAGCAAGGCATGCACCACCCAAGCAGGTACCAATCCAAGACTACACAGCAGCGAGGCCTGCACCACCCGAGCAGGTACCAATCCAAGACTACACAGCAGCGAGGCCTGCACCACCCAAGCAGGTACCAATCCAAGACTACACAGCAGCGAGGCCTGCACCACCCAAGCAGGTACCAATCCAAGACTACACAGCAGCAAGGCATGCACCACCCAAGCAGGTACCAATCCAAGACTACACAGCAGCGAGGCCTGCACCACCCGAGCAGGTACCAATCCAAGACTACACAGCAGCGAGGCCTGCACCACCCAAGCAGGCACCAATCCAAGACTACACAGCAGCAAGGCCTGCACCACCCAAGCAGGTACCAATCCAAGACTTTCTTCACTCACTTGGCTTTCCAAGTACCACCATAATGACAAGCGTTTGAAAAAGTAGCGTAATAGGCTTAAATATTCATCATAAACAAGGCAGCGGTAGTGTTTTGAATATTGCTGGCCACTGTAACATTGCACACAGTTTGAACAGTAACACTGTGTTCGAATATTTGATGAGGTGATTCTTTGGCGTCCCACTAAATGGAGCCCACGTACCACCTGTGGTACTCAAATCACTGCTCTATGAAACAATCCTGTTTCTGCTCCCCAGGAATTGAAACTTGTACTCAAGGCCAGCAAAGTTTGTTGAGGCGCTGATAAATGTTCACTCTTCACTTCTTTAGGAGGACGATCTATCCTTTCAATCACTTCTTGTACCTTCTTTTCTTTTGCCTTCATTTCAGTGTGTCCTCGGTGAGTTGCCCTGGGCAGGAAGTAGTCTTTAAAGTAGGCTTTAGTGCACTGCTTCTCAAATGGGGGACTTGAAGGTAGGCCAAGCGGGACGGGAGATTTTTAGAAAATATTCTAAAAATAGCAACAATTCAAAAATCCTTTATAAATATATTTATTGAATAATTCTTCAACAAAATATGAATGTAAGTTCATAAAGTGTGAAAAGAAATACAACAATGCAATATTCAGTGTTGACAGCTAGATTGTTTGTGGACATGTTCCATAAATATTGATGGTAAAGATTATTTTTTTGTGAATAAAATGTTTAGAATGAAGTTGATGAATCCAGATGGATCTCTATTACAATCCTCAAAGAGGACTCTTTAAGTTGATGATTAGAAATCTTTATTTTTATATCTTTTTGTCCAAATAGTTCAAGAAAGACCACTACAAATGAGCAATATTCTGCACTGTTATACAATTTAATAAATCAGAAACTGATGACATAGTGCTGTATTTTACCACCACTTCTCTACACCATGCAGCTACAACACCACTTCTCTACACCATGTAGCTACAACACCACTTCTCTACACCATGTATCTACAACACCACTTCTCTACACCATGTATCTACAACACCACTTCTCTACACCATGTAGCTACAACACCACTTCTCTACACCATGTAGCTACAACACCACTTCTCTACACCATGTAGCTACAACACCACTTCTCTACACCATGCAGCTACAACACCACTTCTCTACACCATGTAGCTACAACACCACTTCTCTACACCATGTAGCTACAACACCACTTCTCTACACCATGTAGCTACAACACCACTTCTCTACACCATGTAGCTACAACACCACTTCTCTACACCATGTAGCTACAACACCACTTCTCTACACCATGTAGCTACAACACCACTTCTCTACACCATGTAGCTACAACACCACTTCTCTACACCATGTAGCTACAACACCACTTATCCACACCATGTAGCTACAACACCACTTCTCTACACCATGTAGCTACAACACCACTTCTCTACACCATGTAGCTACAACACCACTTCTCCACACCATGTAGCTACAACACCACTTCTCTACACCATGTAGCTACAACACCACTTCTCTACACCATGTAGCTACAACACCACTTCTCTACACCATGCAGCTACAACACCACTTCTCTACACCATGTAGCTACAACACCACTTCTCTACACCATGTAGCTACAACACCACTTCTCTACACCATGTAGCTACAACACCACTTCTCTACACCATGTAGCTACAACACCACTTCTCTACACCATGTAGCTACAACACCACTTCTCTACACCATGTAGCTACAACACCACTTCTCTACACCATGTAGCTACAACACCACTTCTCTACACCATGCAGCTACAACACCACTTCTCTACACCATGCAGCTACAACACCACTTCTCTACACCATGTAGCTACAACACCACTTCTCTACACCATGTAGCTACAACACCACTTCTCTACACCATGTAGCTACAACACCACTTCTCTACACCATGTAGCTACAACACCACTTCTCTACACCATGTAGCTACAACACCACTTCTCTACACCATGTAGCTACAACACCACTTCTCTACACCATGTAGCTACAACACCACTTCTCTACACCATGTAGCTACAACACCACTTCTCTACACCATGTAGCTACAACACCACTTCTCCACACCATGTAGCTACAACACCACTTCTCTACACCATGTAGCTACAACACCACTTCTCTACACCATGTAGCTACAACACCACTTCTCTACACCATGTAGCTACAACACCACTTCTCCACACCATGTAGCTACAACACCACTTCTCTACACCATGTAGCTACAACACCACTTCTCTACACCATGTAGCTACAACACCACTTCTCTACACCATGTAGCTACAACACCACTTCTCCACACCATGTAGCTACAACACCACTTCTCTACACCATGTAGCTACAACACCACTTCTCCACACCATGTAGCTACAACACCACTTCTCTACACCATGTAGCTACAACACCACTTCTCTACACCATGTAGCTACAACACCACTTCTCTACACCATGTAGCTACAACACCACTTCTCTACACCATGTAGCTACAACACCACTTCTCTACACCATGTAGCTACAACACCACTTCTCTACACCATGTAGCTACAACACCACTTCTCTACACCATGTAGCTACAACACCACTTCTCTACACCATGTAGCTACAACACCACTTCTCTACACCATGTAGCTACAACACCACTTCTCTACACCATGTAGCTACAACACCACTTCTCTACACCATGTAGCTACAACACCACTTCTCTACACCATGTAGCTACAACACCACTTCTCTACACCATGTAGCTACAACACCACTTCTCTACACCATGTAGCTACAACACCACTTCTCTACACCATGCAGCTACAACACCACTTCTCTACACCATGCAGCTACAACACCACTTCTCTACACCATGTAGCTACAACACCACTTCTCTACACCATGTAGCTACAACACCACTTCTCTACACCATGTAGCTACAACACCACTTCTCTACACCATGTAGCTACAACACCACTTCTCTACACCATGTAGCTACAACACCACTTCTCCACACCATGTAGCTACAACACCACTTCTCTACACCATGTAGCTACAACACCACTTCTCCACACCATGTAGCTACAACACCACTTCTCTACACCATGTAGCTACAACACCACTTCTCTACACCATGTAGCTACAACACCACTTCTCTACACCATGTAGCTACAACACCACTTCTCTACACCATGTAGCTACAACACCACTTCTCTACACCATGTAGCTACAACACCACTTCTCTACACCATGTAGCTACAACACCACTTCTCTACACCATGTAGCTACAACACCACTTCTCTACACCATGTAGCTACAACACCACTTCTCTACACCATGTAGCTACAACACCACTTCTCTACACCATGTAGCTACAACACCACTTCTCTACACCATGTAGCTACAACACCACTTCTCTACACCATGTAGCTACAACACCACTTCTCTACACCATGTAGCTACAACACCACTTCTCTACACCATGTAGCTACAACACCACTTCTCTACACCATGTAGCTACAACACCACTTCTCTACACCATGTAGCTACAACACCACTTCTCTACACCATGTAGCTACAACACCACTTCTCTACACCATGTAGCTACAACACCACTTCTCTACACCATGTAGCTACAACACCACTTCTCTACACCATGTAGCTACAACACCACTTCTCTACACCATGCAGCTACAACACCACTTCTCTACACCATGCAGCTACAACACCACTTCTCTACACCATGTAGCTACAACACCACTTCTCTACACCATGTAGCTACAACACCACTTCTCTACACCATGTAGCTACAACACCACTTCTCTACACCATGTAGCTACAACACCACTTCTCTACACCATGTAGCTACAACACCACTTCTCTACACCATGTAGCTACAACACCACTTCTCTACACCGTGCAGCTACAACACCACTTCTCTACACCATGTAGCTACAACACCACTTCTCTACACCATGCAGCTACAACACCACTTCTCTACACCATGCAGCTACAACACCACTTCTCTACACCGTGCAGCTACAACACCACTTCTCTACACCATGTAGCTACAACACCACTTCTCTACACCATGTAGCTACAACACCACTTCTCTACACCATGTAGCTACAACACCACTTCTCTACACCATGTAGCTACAACACCACTTCTCTACACCATGTAGCTACAACACCACTTCTCTACACCATGTAGCTACAACACCACTTCTCTACACCATGTAGCTACAACACCACTTCTCTACACCATGTAGCTACAACACCACTTCTCTACACCATGTAGCTACAACACCACTTCTCCACACCATGTAGCTACAACACCACTTCTCCACACCATGTAGCTACAACACCACTTCTCTACACCATGTAGCTACAACACCACTTCTCCACACCATGTAGCTACAACACCACTTCTCTACACCATGTAGCTACAACACCACTTCTCTACACCATGTAGCTACAACACCACTTCTCTACACCATGTAGCTACAACACCACTTCTCTACACCATGTAGCTACAACACCACTTCTCTACACCATGTAGCTACAACACCACTTCTCTACACCATGTAGCTACAACACCACTTCTCTACACCATGTAGCTACAACACCACTTCTCTACACCATGTAGCTACAACACCACTTCTCTACACCATGTAGCTACAACACCACTTCTCTACACCATGTAGCTACAACACCACTTCTCTACACCATGTAGCTACAACACCACTTCTCCACACCATGTAGCTACAACACCACTTCTCTACACCATGTAGCTACAACACCACTTCTCCACACCATGTAGCTACAACACCACTTCTCTACACCATGTAGCTACAACACCACTTCTCTACACCATGTAGCTACAACACCACTTCTCTACACCATGTAGCTACAACACCACTTCTCTACACCATGTAGCTACAACACCACTTCTCTACACCATGTAGCTACAACACCACTTCTCTACACCATGTAGCTACAACACCACTTCTCTACACCATGCAGCTACAACACCACTTCTCTACACCATGCAGCTACAACACCACTTCTCTACACCATGTAGCTACAACACCACTTCTCTACACCATGTAGCTACAACACCACTTCTCTACACCATGTAGCTACAACACCACTTCTCTACACCATGTAGCTACAACACCACTTCTCTACACCATGTAGCTACAACACCACTTCTCTACACCATGTAGCTACAACACCACTTCTCTACACCATGTAGCTACAACACCACTTCTCTACACCATGTAGCTACAACACCACTTCAGTTAACCATCAAATTTGAATTTTTGTTTGCTTAGTTTTTTTAAAATACATTATTTTCTTGATAAACAATTTCCCAAACAAATTTGAATAAAAAAGCAATTGTTCTCATAGGGTTGTAATTTTCATATTTTTTTGTATTTTTTATTAGTTTTCTTGTTGTAATTATTTAAAATCAAAACTATTCTCAAAAGATTTTAACTTTTTTTTCTCTTGAAAAATACTTTTATTTTATTTTAATACACTTTTATAAGTAATGGAATCATAGCTTTTTAACTTCTGCCCCCCAAATTTCCACCATTGTCATAGAATTATTACTCTTTTTCAGTTTGACACTTTGCCCACCATTTTTTATGAAGCTCATGTTTTTTTGTTTTTTTTTAACACAATTTTAAACCTCCTTCAATTGTGACTTTTTTGTTTCCAGAATTATTTTTGCCAATAAACATGTCTTATTAGAATACAATATTTTTCTAAAATGCTTATTCAAAATAAAAAAAGTTAATCCGAAACACAAAAAAAATGTTTTTCCAAGAAAACTAAAATCAATATTCCTAAATAAATGTATAAAAAAATGGGACAAGAGTCATCATTTTCTGAGATATAAAATTGGAATTAAAAACTTAATAGCAATAATCTTTATAAAATACCACTGCTGAACATCTGTGGTGTCATTTTGAAGCGATGTTGATCAGTGAGCTTTTTTTTTTGGTAGTCTATGAGAAATCCCACAGTAGCAGGAGGACCTGAAGGCAGCACGGCTCGAACACACACACACACACACACACACACACACGCACACACGCACGCACGCACACACAGAGAGAGAGAGAGAGAAAGGTGGAGTAGAGCGGGTGTAGTTGAGCGTGATGGTGGCGGTGAGTTCTTGTTGAGCGGGAAGAGTTAGCATGCAGTCAGTCAGTGGCGTGAAGAAGGTAAGAACGAAGGCGGCCATGAGTCAAGTGGTGAGGAGGAAGAAGTGAAGATGAGTGAAGTGGTGAGGAGGAGACGACGTGTGACGGACTTAAAGAACAGATGGAGTAAGTGGGTGGAAACTTTTACTTTTCTACTTTCGCCTGTTGGACTAAAACATTGTCGGACTAAAACATTGTTGGACTAAATCATTGTCGGACTAAAACATTGTTGGACTAAAACGTTGTTGGACTAAATCATTGTCGGACTAAATCATTGTCGGACTAAAACATTGTCGGACTAAAACATTGTCGGACTAAATCATTGTCGGACTAAAACATTGTTGGACTAAAACATTGTCGGACTAAATCATTGTCGGACTAAAACATTGTTGGACTAAATCATTGTCGGACTAAAACATTGTCGGACTAAATCATTGTCGGACTAAAACATTGTCGGACTAAAACATTGTCGGACTAAAACATTGTCGGACTAAAACATTGTTGGACTAAATCATTGTTGGACTAAAACATTGTTGGACTAAAACGTTGTCGGACTAAAACGTTGTCGGACTAAAACGTTGTCGGACTAAAACGTTGTCGGACTAAAACGTTGTCGGACTAAAACGTTGTCGTACTAAAACGTTGTCGGACTAAAACGTTGTCGGACTAAAACGTTGTCGGACTAAAACGTTGTCGGACTAAAACGTTGTCGGACTAAAACGTTGTCGGACTAAAACGTTGTCGGACTAAAACGTTGTCGGACTAAAACGTTGTCGGACTAAAACATTGTCGGACTAAATCATTGTCGGACTAAAACATTGTCGGACTAAATCATTGTCGGACTAAAACATTGTCGGACTAAAACATTGTCGGACTAAAACATTGTCGGACTAAATCATTGTCGGACTAAAACATTGTCGGACTAAAACATTGTCGGACTAAAACATTGTCGGACTAAAACATTGTCGGACTAAAACGTTGGACTAAAACGTTGTCGGACTAAAACGTTGTCGGACTAAATCGTTGTCGGACTAAAACGTTGTCGGACTAAAACGTTGTCGGACTAAAACGTTGTCGGACTAAAACGTTGTCGGACTAAAACGTTGTCGGACTAAAACGTTGTCGGACTAAAACGTTGTCGGACTAAAACGTTGTCGGACTAAAACGTTGTCGGACTAAAACGTTGTCGGACTAAAACGTTGTCGGACTAAAACGTTGTCGGACTAAAACGTTGTCGTACTAAAACGTTGTCGGACTAAAACGTTGTCGGACTAAAACGTTGTCGGACTAAAACGTTGTCGGACTAAAACGTTGTCGGACTAAAACGTTGTCGGACTAAAACGTTGTCGGACTAAAACGTTGTCGGACTAAAACGTTGTCGGACTAAAACGTTGTCGGACTAAAACGTTATTGGACTAAAACGTTGGACTAAAACGTTGTCGGACCAAAACATTGTTGGACCAAAACATTGTCGGACTAAAACATTGTTAGACCAAAACATTGTCGGACTAAAACATTGTCGGACTAAAACATTGTCGGACTAAAACATTGTCGGACTAAAACATTGTTGGACCAAAACATTGTCGGACTAAAACATTGTCGGACTAAAACATTGTCGGACTAAAACATTGTTGGACTAAAACATTGTCGGACTAAAACATTGTCGGACTAAAACATTGTCGGACTAAAACATTGTCGGACTAAAACATTGTTAGACCAAAACATCGCTGGCTGGAAACAAAAATGTTTGTTGAACGCCATCATGTTTGATGATGATGAAGTCAGAGTGAAGACACCTGTCATACTTTGTTGTTGTTGTCAGGTGTCATGGCTGATACTTATGTTGTGCCATATATACTATTCTATCACTCTTTATATTGTGCCATATATACTATTCTATCACTCTTTATATTGTGCCATATATACTATTCTATCACTCTTTATAATGTGCCATCTATACTATTCTATCACTCTTTATATTGTGCCATCTATACTATTCTATCACTCTTTATATTGTGCCATATATACTATTCTATCACTCTTTATATT